>NC_043972.1:19293481-19563481 GCF_902148855.1 Sphaeramia orbicularis
GGAGCTGCCAACATTTCTGTTTTGATTGTGACGTACAATCCACCATTTCGTGTTTATATATCATCATGTTTATACGCTTTCTAACAACCAAACCATTAGGAATGTTTGCATAAGATGTGGCTGATGGCTTTGTTAAAGACCATAAATCATTCACCAATACTTTACATATGAGTCTAAAATTAAAAAAAAAAAGAAGTTTGAAGTTTCCACCATGTAAAAATCCCCTTTGGTTGGTATTTCCACTTTTCCAGTTTGGTCACTTTTGTTGTTTTTTTGTTTTAGTTAACCCTTAATCTTGTTAAACTGCTCTCTTTGTACCATACTCTGTTTTTTTGGATGCACGTTGCTCCTTTCAGAAAGTTCAGCGCCAACAGGAAACGATAGAGACAAGTGGGAACGACATGAAACAAATGTCCTGATCAGACTCAGATCTGGGCATAAATCTATCTTTTAGCGCCTTCTGAACAACTGCAGACTGAATAAACAACTAAAAAGTAAGAAACCCATGAGTATTTTGTTTCCACCTGAACTGCATTAAATAGAATAAACAGCGACTGCAGCAATTTGTCACAACCTGACGTCTTGTTCTTATTAATCATTTCAGCTGATGTCAAAGTCATTGTAAGTGATTTATTAAACATCATCAGGCCCCAAGTTTTATTTACATTTCCTAAAATCAGATTAATATATAATAAAAAAAAAAAAAAGTAAGCACACAAATCTACAGTTATATCTGATTTATTAGTTTAATGCTTTTGTATTTTTACATCCCACTGTTCAGTGCATTTTACTTTATCAAATGGTGAAGAGTAACTAAGTACTCTTTTCTTTATTTGTGTATTGTATTGCTTTGCTTTGCAGCTATGTCCTTGTACACCACTACATCTCAGTTCAGAAAATACTGAACTTTCAAAGCCACTAGATTTGTTTAACAGCTTTAGTTCTCTTTAAACAATCTCCTTCCTGTTCACTGAAAACTGGAAACAGACCAGAAAACATGAAAAGCTGACTTTATAAAGAAATGTGGTTCTGACAGGACAGTAACAATACAAACACGACTCATTCATGATGCATTAATGTAGATTAAACTACCACCAATTTGGAAAATAGTTCAAAGTATATTTAGATGATAATACTTCAGTACGTTTACATAAAGGGGCTATGTGTAGTAGCTTTTAGCCCTTAGCGTTGAGACACTATTAGGTTTTAATCTGTGGTCTTTTTTTTTTTTTTTTTAATCACTGTGTATAGTGTTTTATTGTTTTATGTATATTTATGGAATTTGACTAAACTGTTTCTATCTTATAATTTAATCATGCTTTTAGATGTAAAGTACTTTGGTTTTCTTCATGTGTTGTAATAAACTTTGATTGACTGATTGATTGATTGAAGTATTCAAAAATTACCTAAAATTATCATTAGTGTTTAGAGTAAAAAGTTCTGAAGTTCTGCCAAAGATGCAAATATGTTGGATTGCAGAAATATGAATTAAATGAATTTACACTGACAGGCCGGTGGATTTATGTGACCACTAGAGGGAGTAGTGAGTCATTCTGCTGGTCTCCCATGGTGAAGTAAACTAACACCACTGGGCCTTTGACTAAAGCAGGGGTGTCAAACTCATTTTAGTTCAGGGGCCAGATTCAGCTAAATTTGATCTGAAATGGGCCGGACCAGTAAAATAATAACATAATAATATATAAATAATGTCAACTCCAAACTTTTCTCTATGTTTTACAGCAAAAAACGTTAATTTACATTATGAACAGGTTTACATCTACAAACTGTCCTTTCAAAAGATTTGAATAACATGAACAAACTGAAAAAATAAGTGTAATTTTAACAATATTCTGCCTCAGTTTGTCATTTACACATGTACATTATAACTTACAGATCACAGTGGATCTAATTCACAAAACAATGAGTAACAGGCAGAATATTGTTAAAATTGTACTTGCTTCTCTTAAGACATTTCAGGTTATTCGCTTTTTTTTGCAAAATGATACTTTGTTTTAGTGTAAATACATGAAAATATTTACATTTACAAAGAGAAACATTTGGAGTTGTTATTATTTTTATGTTATTATGATAGTATTTTACTGGTCTGACCCACTTGAGATTGAATTGGTCTGAATGTGGAACCTGAACTAAAAGGATTGTTAATATCTTAGTTTAATTTTTGCATTTCACAAATTCATCCCAAGGGCCGGACTGGACCCTTTGGTGGGCTGGATTTGGCCCCCAGGCTGCATGTTTGACACCTGTGGACTAAAGCATCAGAAAGTGACCAGATGGGATGAGAACCATTAAGAAACAACTTTTAGGGTCAAAGTGAGAAAGTCATAAAAGCTAGGAATACTGTTGTTGTTTTCTCTACATGAAAAGAATGGAGTTTGATGCTGAAATGTCAGTGTTTCTTCTACATGGGTGAGCTTATTATGTGATGTTATTATCTTTGCTAAGTTGCCATCCATGGTTGAGACTTTTATTTCTATTGACAACACAAACTATACAGAAAACTGAGGTGATTTATGGTTTAATTGTGGCTGTTTTCTGTCTAACCGAGCTAAGCTAACAGAGCTATAATGTAAACTATCAGCTGATGCTGATTACATTATATCAGAAACATAGAAAACTGAAGAGAAAAAGGGACTTTGTTTTTTATCAAATGTATCAGTAACTGAACATAAACCTTGAGTCTCCATCCACTGTCATTGATCCAACTCCATGGGTTTTACAGATGAATCAAAGTTGTACAAGATGACAGTGTTTCCACGGTAACTACAGAGCCCCTGAACGTCCAAATGGGTCATATCCGATGACAATGAAAAGATGAAAAACTGTATTTTACACCAATTATTTACATGGATTGATAGGATTAGTGGTTCAACAGGTATTAAACAGTTTACATCAGTGGATTATTTTGGTTAAAGGTGGATGTTTGGTTCTTCATGGGTTAACATTTTTTGGGGTGTTTTTTTTTTTTTTTCAATGATGATGTGGATTGGAGACAGGAAACAAGAGTAAAGAGATGGGTTATGACTTGATGACTTGCAGCAAAGGTCAAAGGTCATCCAGGCAGGAAGTTGAACTAAAGGCAGAGGAGTTCTTGGTCTCCAGCTGCAGTGGAGGAAGTGCTGAGATCATTCACTTAAGTAAAAATAGAAATAGTATAAAAGTACTCTCTTATGAGAAAACATCCTGCTTAAAACCCTAAGTATGTTAGCATCAAAATACATCTAAACTACTGAAAATAGAAGAACAGAATGACCACTTTCAAAATAAACCATATAAAAGTATTTCATTAATGTGCTCATGTTGAAATTTTCTACTAAAAATAGGCAGCTGTAAATAAATATAAATGTAGTGGAGTAAAAAAAAAACATAAAAGCAGTCTTTGAGATGTAGGGGTATAGAGGGATAAAGCTGCAGAAAATACAGATATTCATTAAAACCTGTACTTAATGAAATGTACTTCAATACAAATTCTTCCACCACCAGTTTCAGACCACATTTAAGCCTTGAACTATTTTCATGAAACTGAAAAATTTAGAGTACCTCATCTTTTTTTGGAAAACGGAGGCATTTTTGGGAGGGATTTACAAGATAAATGTGAAAAACCTTGTTCATTTTGTAAGATCATTATGTTTTTAATATTACATTTTAATCTGCAAAATGACTGGAAGTTGTAGCTAAAGCTAAAAGATAATTGAGGGCTTGATGTGTAATATTTGTCTGGAAACACAAGGCCGTGCGGGAGCAAAGCAGCATAAAAGAGATATAATTCAGAACAATGACAGGAAAGAGGTGCAAAGGTTTTAACACTTCTCTCCACTCTGATATTTTCTTGTACACTCCATTTCTTGTACACTCCATTTTCTACAAACAAAACAAACATCTGAAATACTGGAGTCAAAAGCACAGGTCACAAGTCAAATAGGATGGAAACTGTTGGTGGGATTTTTATGCTGTGCACAAAAATAAACAACACACTTTCATTCAGCACAAAAAGAAACTGAGGTAGAAATTCCTTATGAAAAGTCCAGTGTTGCATTCATAGCCTTTATATAATCACACTTTCACCTTGTCATGTACTATTTCAGAAATTAACCCTGTATTTTCATGCTGTTTATAGAATGTTTCCCATGATGCACTATGTTTAATTTGTCTTACTTTACTGAGTTGAAAACACTGATATAGATATAATTCAACTTTTTCCTCTGCAGTAACATCCTTTACATATGAGGAGTTCTGTTCCTCTCATTGCTCTTGCTGTTTTTCCAACTAAAACTGAGTCACTACTTCAAATCCAAACTCTTACACTGCAAGTTAGGAATGATTTAGTCTACTTTTTATTTTATCTTCACAACTAAAATTATTTCACACTCTGAACCATGTGTTAACACTATACAGGGTGAGTCAGAAAAAACGCTCTTTCCATTTAAAGAAATTGTACTGCTAAAACGGAAACACTGATTTTTCTTTTGACCATACAGTCATATTGATGTGGTTATTGAGCATGTCTGGTGATGTAGTCATAGATTTATTGCATTGCATAAGAGAGAGAAGGTCCATTGTTTATTGGGCACTGAAATACCTGCCAACACAATGTATGCCACAGTGAACAAACTTGAAATTGACAACAATTACAGGAGTCGGGGCTTTGCTTTCACACTCAGGACATAGGCCTACATGACAGTGCCCAGGGAGTTTTCATCATGGCAAGACCACAGCGATTGCAGGTATTATTTCCTCATTGAGTTGTCTGTTTGGGTCAGGAGAGAGAGTGACCACCTAGATCCCCGGACTTGACCCCCCTTGATTTTTTCTTGTGGGGGTATCTTAAAAACCGTGTGTATCAGACTGTTCCACAAACTCTTCAGGAACTCCGAAATCGCATCACGGCTGAAATCCAAGCCCTACGACGAACACGAATGGCGAGAAGAGCTGTGTTAGAGATGCGACAACGAGCACAGATTTGCATCAATCTGAATGGTAGCCAGGTTGAAGGTCGTGCCGGACGATTTCGTTGAGACAAAACATTTTGATGGCGAGTAAACATGCTGTAATGGTTGACAATTTCAATTTCATTCACGGTGGCATAAACTTAATAACCATAAATCAATGATTCAATCACCAGACATGCTCAATAACCACATCAATATGACTGTATAATCAAAAGAAAAATAAGCATTTCCATTTCAGTGGTACAATTTCTTTAAATGAAAAGAGCGTTTTTTTCTGACTCACCCTGTATTGAAAGAGAACACTTCTGACATATTAGTGTTTCTCTGCAGAACATTTTGTGCCTTTCAGTTTATTGAAAGTACTTACTTGAACCACCTCAGAAAGAACAAGTTTGAGGATATACGTCCACTGTCGCTGCATCAGGGCCTGAAATCCTGAGACATGATGATGACTCTCGGCTGCCAAAATCTGATCACTTCATCCTTCAATCCAAAAGAATTTTTAAGGTTATTTCAAGTCAATGTTTCTTAGATATCATTTACATTTATATTCAACATATCATTTACATCTAAACACAAGTGGTGCCAGGCACAACAAACCCCGCCCCTCGCCCATATTGTAGCTTATTTTGGCATCAATCCAGCTGATGTCATCATGTCTATGTGTGTGGTGATGTCACCATATCAGTTGCCTCTATATATGTGCCAAGTTTGAGGTACACTGAAACAAAATTTGTGTTTTTATAGATATTTGAAATTTTGGCCATTATAAGTAAATGGGAGAAGACTTTTTTTTTTTTTTTTTTAATTAATAAAAAATGTGAACTTTGACCTACTTTTCCCAAAATGTAAACACATCTATTCTGGGTCACTGGTAATCTGTAAACCCAATTTGGTCTGAATTCAACCAAAAGTTTTGCTGCTACAGACATGCAAAATGTTGCCCAATATAAGTAAATGGGAAAATAAAAAGATTAAAAAAAATAATTCATAAAAAATCTAAACTTTGAGCTACTTTTCCCAAAATATAATGACATCTAGTCTCAGTTACTGGTAATCTATGATTCCAATTTGTTGTGAATTCAACCAATAGTTTTGCTGCTAGAGACATTTGAAATTCCACCTATTATAAGTAAATGGGAAAAAAAATGTATTAATTAAAAACTCATTGAAAAAAATTTTAACTTTGACCTACTGTTCCCAAAACGTAATCAGATCTATTCTGGGTCACTGGCAATCTATAAACCCAATTTGGTATGAATTTAACCAATAGCTTTGCTGCTAAAATGTTAACAAACAAACAAACTGAACCAAAAACAATACCCCTTGCCTCCCCTTTTTTTTTGGGGTGGGGGGGTGGGGGGGGCAGTAACAGGCACCATATGACAATAATCACATCTAAAAAGATAACAGAATAATCTTTAGTCCCATTATATAATTGAAGATGTCTGGTTTTACATGCATAAAACATTGTTTCTCCATTGAATTCTGAAGGTCCATTGAATTTATTGGCATCGATTTAGACAATAAGACCTACCTAAGATCTATGTTCAGTCACATGCCTCCACTTTTCTTCCATCATAATCTGTTATGGCCACAAATTTGAGGACAGCGTAACCTTGACCTTTGACCTCAAATACAAATGAGACAAACAGATAAACAACCTTATTGAGCAGTAGATGCATCTAAAAATACAGTACTTTTTTTCAGCAAACCCTTCAGTTCTAACTCTTTATTACGCTGTCTGATTAAGCATTAATACTTTGTAAAGAAAAAGTGCAAAATATTTGAAAATTTCTGCAAATGTAATGTTTTTTGGAGATTTTTTTTTTTTACAGCCATTTCCACTTGCACTTGACCTTTAAAAAAAAAACAAAAACAATTCCTTCTTTTATTTTACAATGCACTGTATAAAATACTAAACACAAACATACCCAGTGAAAAAACAATTATTTTATTTATGTTACCCATATATTTGCATACACATACTCTGAAATATATTAACATTTAAGATCTTAGATATAGTGAATACAAATATCCCCAAATCCATGTATATTGTCATATATGTGCAAGATTATAGAACACTCCCTAAATAATTTCTGCATTCATATGTTACACTATCAGATCCATGTACTGTACAGTTAATAAATATGGCCTATTTCATTCATTTATGTCTTGTGACCGTCATTCTCCAAACCCTGAGCTAACGTGTCAGTACAACAGCAACATAAAGTCTGCAGAGTTTAAAGTGCACATGGAATATTTAAAAATATTAGCTGTTTGATATCATTGCTTTATAAAATCTGGAAATAGCTCATGAATGAAATAGTACATCCAGATTAACTGTTGAATAAATACAGTATGTCGCATGACTTTATATCCCCTCTGAAACAGTTAAAACTGCAGTTACCCAAAGGCAACATGGGAAAAAAAAAAATTAAAATACAAAAACTGAACCTCTAACTGTAACGATGAGCATCCATCCAGATTGTCTGTTAAGGAAAAAATAAAAATAAAAACACATTCCTTCAAAAGAAAAGGCTCACAAGAATAACATAAAACAGATTGATATTTATAAAACCTTGAGGATTAAACTGTGCTTTCTCTGAATATCTACAGAAACGGCCACTTTTCACTGCATGCTGTAGAAAATATAAAGTGGTTTTCTGCCTGCAGAAAGTTTTCTTCTGGCAAGCAGGAGGTTTACAGTTTTGGATTTCCCTTTTCAGCTTTAAATATGTGAATATGTCCGCGAGTTACAGTAGATGCAGGACAAGGGCTTTATTTTATGGCTACTATTTTTCAGCTAGCGAGACAGTATCTCCAAAAATACATTGTTTAAACATTACTGTAAATGGCAGAACTATCAAAACTGTCCTTAATCATCAAGCTTCGAAAGCTTTTTCCTTTAACACGGGCCTGATGTTCATAAAGGAGCAGTTTCAACATTTTGGGAACATTATTTGCTTAGAAGATGGAAAGAAATTGAGTAAAACAACTGTAAAATCTCTCTTTTAAGGTTGTTTCTATCACCTTCTTTATTGTATTGTTGTGCCACATTTATACCATCAATTTGCTGATGTATTTTGTGCAGTGACGTGATGAATTAATGACTTCTGTGCAGTTTCCAGCAGCTGAACTTGTGTGACATAACTTCTTTCTTTAGAGTCAGAACAGGTTGGCTGATCTATAACTTGAACACACATTACGAATTTTCTGTATTTAGGAATCTCTTGATCAAAATAATAGCGCAAGATGCTATGGCACCAATGCAGATCCACCACTTCCTTTCTTACCTTTCACAATAAGAGCCATAGAGACGTGCACTATGTCATCAAACCTGGAGACTACACTGCACTACAAGACTGGATTTGAGTCATTCAGAACATTTCTCTGAGAGGTAACTCAATAAAAAAACCTACAGTTTAATACATGTCCTGTTTAAAAACATGTATTTATGGTATTATCATTACATTCTAGTTGAATAGACCATAAAGTAATTTAAGTAAAGAGGACATGACACCATTAACAGGCCATCAAATGAAAAAAACATAGAAACACAGAAACATAGGCCTAGTTGTTTTTAGATACATTATGTAGATTTGCTAAATACTGTGTGTTTAATAAAGGGTTTTTGGTGAAGAGACTCTCATTCTCCCTGACTGTTCACTGTTTGACACTGTGGACTTTCCTGAACAGTCATTTTTCATCTCAATTCCCAAAATGTTGAACTATTTCCTTAAATAAACTGGATTTTTAGATGCAGAGTTGTATCTGAACACAACAGACCATACATAAAAATGACCATGGCAACATTACGTTTTCCCCAAAAGTGAAGCCAGTGTGTCAGTTATTGCAATTCTCATCGCTTTTTAATCACACCAAGTCAAATATACATACATCAGATAACTTTTTAAAACAACCAGACAGAAATAATAACCTGAACACACATCAGCCAGGTGAAATCTACCTAATAAGACAGGAATCACCATAACTGTCTGTGTAATAGTGTGAACTAGACTGGATCAGCCGGAGGGATGCATATGATGGTGCCATTCTGAATTCTGAAAGTGTTTTCAGATTTTTTTTTTACATATCATTCCTTTTAGGTGACACAAAAACCTTTTGTAACCATGTGTTTTAAATCAGGGCAATCCAGAGTTTTGTCAAGCAAAAGTAAGCATAAAAGTAAACAAGCAACTTAACCAAGTCAGTCTAACTAACCTTTCACACATAAATAATAATACCTTTCAGATTACAATCGATAATTGTGATGAATAGTTTACCAACGAATGCACTTTCATTTTTAGCACCTTACATTTTTATGTTGATACATTTTATTATTTAAGTAAAAAAAGGAAATAACCAGCTAAAAAATGGTAGAAAGAGAGATCATGCTTTCTGAAAACTGTGAAAAATACCTTAAGATTATTGCTTCCTCTTAGTATTTCCTCTTACTGATTCCTTTTACTACTCTTACTTTCCTTCTTGCGCAACAAAAATTAAATCGAAAGCTGTTCAGTTGTAGTACTATATTCATTGTGAATATGCCTGTCATGTCATTAAATATCAGGGGTGCTTTAATGTATTTAAAATTATGATTTTATAAACTTTATTGCGAAATAGTGAAAATTTACACCACCATAAGTGCTGTCATTTTGTTTTGCAGTTGATGTAGTGAGAAAAGAAATCAGTTCAAATTGTAGATTAAATTTTTTGCCCATATCAAGCAGCATTATGTAGAAAATGTATTTGCTCTTAAGACAATATTTAATAATAACTGGAAAAATAACTGATCTTGAACAATCAATTACAACAGATTCTCTCGGACTGATCCAGTCTGGTCACTTCAAATAGGTGTCATTTCTGACCTATAATGCAGCCAACCACCAGGAGGCGGTCAACACATTTTGACTTCACTTTCAGGGAGCTACCGTGTCCATCTTTATATACTGTACATCATATGATTCTTGTCGGCCCTTCTGAATAGTTATGGCTATTTAATAATGCACATCATCGCTTCTCAGTGAAACCAGCCGCTCTGAGGAGGAAACACTGGGAAAAAAACTGTACATTGCTCCGTCCCTTGGTAAAATTTTTCAACTCTCCCTAAAAGTAAACAAAGAAGTTTAACAACAACCTCCATGACAAAACAGATCAGATATTACAGAACAATATAAATCACTACTTTATGTGCTTTTCTAGTCAACAAACTGGAGAGACAAAGGTGGAGACGAAATAGCAAAGACACACACAGACGTTTCCTTTTTGTTGACGCGGTGTCTCCACAACAGAACAGATAAGAAGGGAGAGGAATGATCAAACGTCTGTTCTTTGAGCTCTGAAAAGAGTGCTGTAAGTCTGCGATGTGCTTGTCACCACGTTGACCAGTCACACGTGAGATTTGACCTGTGAGGACGGGTGTTACCTGCGTGACTCCTCTCGAAGCTGCCGAAGTGTAAAGCACTCACGTGGACAAATTGTGCTTCCACACCCAAATGCAAAACAGTGTCACTACACCGCTGTGCTCATCTCCCAAACAAGTGAAAGTCACAGTGTGTCGCTGTGTTTTGTGTCCCCGTGTGCACTGTGCGCTCTCTCCTCTGCCCCACCTGCCCCGGAACTTGCCTATTTGTACAGCAGTGGGATCTGGCTGTTGTGACAGTGGTTGCGGCTCATCTTGCTGTCCGCCGGGTACAGGTTGGACGAGTTGGAGAATGAAGGCGGTAGGGAATGATTGTCCGTGGTGGGGTTGGGGTATCCGGGCGGAGGCAGCAGGGACTTGGGATCCTGCTGGGACGAGGGCAGCGGGGCGTTGTGGTTCTGATTCTGTCCTGTCGAGGGTCGGCGGCGGTTACGTAGAGCCTGACGCTCAGCCAGCTGGTTACGCAGCGCAGATACACGTTCTTCTTTCTGAGGACACAAGACAAGACTTGGTTGCAGACATGACAAAACCTGGTGTTGCTACACTAATCCTTAACCCTGTAAAGCACAGGTGTCAAACTCCGGTCCTTGAGGGCTGGTGTCCTGCATGTTTTAGAGATTTCTCTCTTCCAGCACACCTGGTTCAATTAATGATCAGCTCATCATCATGCTCTGCAGAAGCCTGATAATGATGTAACAGCTTCCAGGCCTGATGGAAGAGGGAAGTATCTGAAACATGCAGGATACCGGCCCTCAAGGACCTGAGTTTGACACCCCTGCTGTAAAACCTGAATCATTAAATCATTGACAGAAAATTCCAGTTGTTTGAAATTAGAGCCTTTATTGGTCCTTCTGAACAACCAAAAAAAAAAGTTTTTTTAAACATCAATTTTAATGTGTGAGTTTCAATTTTGTATCATATTTGATCTCAGTGCTCAAACATTATCATTTTTGAACAAACAAAAAACCATAATATAACACAAATATGTCTAACAAATTGGTAATTCCTTTTCAAATTTGGCAAAGTTCTGCCTCCTTTCTCCTTAATGACAATCTTGTAGTGTCACTGGAAAGGCCTCTGGTGAACAAATTCCTCCCCCCTGGTGGATTATCCATGTATTGCATGTATCTAATTGTATATATCAAGTTTTTCAAGAAAAAAAGGACATCACACTGATCATGTGAAGAGCTTCAAAACTCATGTATCAAATATGACACGTTTGGCGTTATAGGGTTAAAAGAGCATTAGTCTGGGTGTTTTGACTAAGGCTGTTTTACACATTTAATCTAGATTCTGATTTATTCTTCCCTGATCTGGTATTTATAATCTCACCATTGCCCATCGACAAGGGATGAGCAATGTGCATACTTCTGGCATCAGATAATTAAAATGTAGTGCTAATATACCTATATCTACCTTATATACATATATATAAGTGTATTTTTCACTGCATCTGGTATTCACTATAAACTAATATCAACACTGCATATTATAGTTTATTGCAAATATGATGGATATATATGCATTATTTGCTAAAACAATAACAAAATAATACAGCATAATTCTTAAATGAGAATTAGTCCGGGCCCCCTCGGTTCATTTTTGATTTCCAAAGAGTGTTATAAGCAAACTCAGACCAAGATATCCCTTAACGCTATTGAACAGATCTAGAGCCAATCAGACATGGACACAGACAAAAGCATCTGACCTGTCTCATATCAGGTAAATAAATGGTTGTGATTAGCTTTATTCGATCTACCCTCAGTGGAAATCAGTTTTAATGCAGTGCCAGACTGATGTGCCGGCACAAATGAACAATTGCTCCCAGGCAGAAGTATCTGGTCCGCAGGCTACAGATGACACATTTGTGCTTGATTGTGTTTGATTAAAGTAATCAGTACTGAAGCTCAAAGAGGCTATGATGTAGTTCATTTAGAACCTCTACAGGTCATGCCTAACATCGCCCATTAGCTGTTCTATAATCACTATAAATCACAGCTTCTTCATTATGGAAGCACACAGAAACCAAATGTGCAGTAATGTAATGATAACAATCTCTTTTCTGCTGAGTAATGTAGATATTCAGAGATATTTAGCATTGTGATTCCCAAGCAATACAACGATGCAAAGGAAACACACAAAGAGATTGTTCTGATTGGTAACAATTAACTGGATATCAGTTAACAGTGCAATTGTGGAAGTAGTGTTCAATTATAGTGGTTCTTGTTTTTGCTAGTAGAAGGCTGTTGGAAGCTGTTTTAATTTTATAATGCGAGTAAGTGAGGATACTGCTCAAGCATCTTCTTTCATTACAATATGGGACCAGAATGAGGAACAAATGATGAGTGTGATTTACACGTCTATGTGTGTTCAGACCTGGTATTAACTTGTGCCCTCAATGATCTGAGCTGTATGTGTATGCAGTGAGCATACACTGAGATCTAATCAGACTAACCTCAGAGTTGGTTTGGGACTTATTCTTTAAACAGTGAACAGATTAAAGAAGTAAGGGATGGTTATCATTAAGATGGTTTTATCAGTGCTACCTCTCTTATCGATACTTTTGTTGATCTAATGATTTAATGGTATTCTTAATGGTCAAGGTCAAGGTAAACTTTATTATCCCCAAGGGACAATTTGTTCTACAGCCAGCAGTATCACACGGACAACAAACCAACAATAAATACAATAAATAATCCATTAAAAACAATAGCACCAACATTACAAAGAATGGTTCGTATTTTAGGTTAGGCTTAGGTTACAGTTTAAATTGTGAGCACAATTATTTGCTTTATTTTCTCATTTGTAGCTTATTCTTATATAATTAATACTTAATTAATGCTCTTTATTAGGAAAGTTCAAAAGTTAAAAAAAAAGGAAAGTGTAAAAGCATCGTTTTAAATTAATGAATTATTTATTGTATAAGAAAATAGTCTTGCATTCATCATTTACAAATATAAAACTGAATGCAGGGTTGTCTGTATTATGACAGTGGTTTTCTTGCAGCTCCCTGATCTCTAAGCCTCCTGACCGACAAATCAGATGTTAATGCTTTGATCATTTCACATTAACCCTTTATCGGGCAAGTGACTATTTTTGGTTATTTCCACACACATTACCAGACATTGACAGCAACAGTTCCAGTGAGGACAGTGAGTCAACAATCTCAGGTCCAGTGTGGTCTACAGGGTCTGTAAGGTCCACCTCTGCATAAACAGTGAGTGTACCTGCTTTGTTAGGTACCATGAAGTAATGGTACTAATGTAAGGAATGATGTTCAAAGGGATAATGTGGATGTGGACAGGGGTCTGGATCCGCACTTAATGCTGGTCTAATGCTCTAAAAGTGATGTTCTAACGCTCTAAAATACATGTTCCTTTCACCGTACATGTATTTTTCTTGTATTTTTTTATTTCTGTTTCTTGGAATTATTATTTTTTGTCACATATAGGCAAGGAACCAAATACAGTAACTTCACTGACCTTTATTTTCTACATGACAATAAATTTTTTTTTTTAATTTCACAAAAGTAATAAAGTCTTGTTTTCCTCCAATAACATACTAAGGTCTTTGATTGTTCTATAAAGGGTTAAATTCATGATTCGACCCATAACAAAGAAAATCAGTTGCTGCTAATCACTTTTAATCATTGATTCTTGTTTATATTTGTCTTTCAGGATGCTAGTATTGAGGTACATAACATAAACAAAGCAACTGTTCATTTCTCCATCTCGTACTTGACACATTTTCACTAGATTTTATGACAGATAATAGTCACGTTTCTGCCCAAATATGTAAAAGACTTGTTGAAATGGTCAAAGTTCTCCTACTGACATTGATGGTGGATTGATTCCTTTATATCAGCTTTTCCAGTGAGTAATAGGCAAGAAAACCTTCCACCTTAAAAGCTGCTGGTAGCCTTTAAGCTGCTCAATGAATAAAATGTGAAAATTAAATAATGTAAAATCCAGTCTGGTGAACTTGAAATCTATACTTTACAAGCTTACAGATGGGCTTGTTCATTACGTATGGAGTTGGGAGGTGAGATCAAATCATAAGTAATCACTGGAGACGTATGTGTAGATGCACTTTAAAGCCAGGTGTGAACAGATGCTGTAGAAAAAGCAGACGTTAATGCAGTGTGAAGACAGTGGAGGTGGGAGGATGTGTAGATTTCATGGCTACTTATTAATTATGCTTTTGTCAGCTTGGGTCTCTGGTTCACACTAGATATAATTCTGGGTCCCACGTTCAAAATATTTTAGAGCCCTAAGCCAAAAATGAACTTGTGAACAGCAAACCAATTTAATTGAATAAAGATGAGGATATGATTTGTAAGAACAAATAGTTTCTAATCATGAAATTATCACCTAAATCCTAATTCAGCACAGTGTGTTCATTTGCGAGGTGTGAAAAATTAAAACCGCAAATACGCCAACTCATATATTATCATTACACATGCGCATACATTATGGGAATGTGTACTTTCGATGTATATCAGTCTGTATAATGTGTCTGCCTCCAGGCTGAGCTGAAAAGTTAATGTGGAAGTGTAAATATTATGTGTTGCATTCAAATGTGCATATATTTCCGATGGTATGTGGGTTTTCACCTCCTGGATGATCTTCTGCAGCTCCCGGTTCTCTCTCTCCAGCTGTCGGGACTTCTCCTCGTCATTGTTGTTAGTGGACGAGCCAGTTTTCAGGGTGTCCTGCTGCTCCGACTGCCATTCCCCACGGGTGATCAGACGCCGCATCTGGACCAAAATGAAAAAAAAATTAATTAAAAAAAAAAAAAGATAGGACACAAATGCAGAATGAATAATGCACCCCATGATACATAAACACTTTTAGCCAAATCTGTCACACTTGTCAGAAACTTAAAATGTTATTGCAACTGGAAGAGAATTTAAAGATTTGATTATTTCTTTTTTTTTTTTTTTGTTCGGTGCTGTGCCGTTCCCACTGTGCACCTCAAGAAATAGACATTTAAGCAGTAGGGATGATATTGTGATGCTTCTTCCTGGGAATTTCAGTTAATGAAGGTTGAGTTTCTGTAGGTGGCACTGCACGGCAATCACGAACATTAATGCTTCTATTAAAGATGAAGAACACTGTGGCTGCTGTCTGACAAGTAAAGAGTCCGTATCTACCACATACAGGGATCCAAACAATAAAAAAAAAGACTACTGTCATTTGCAGAGGTGGGAAGTAGAGTTTTCATGCAGACTTATTTATGGATACGGCGCATTTATTCCTTCTGGGAGCTTTTTACTTTTATTCAAAACAAGCATCTGCACTTTATACTCCTTATGTATTTATTGGGTTATTAGTGCTGTTTTAATCAAAATTAAAACATATTTCAACAAAGTGGAAGCAACATGAATACAGAAAAGATACATATGACAAAATAACGAGACAAAGCAATATGAATAAATAGATGTAGAAGTCCTAAAAAGATGTAGGATAACAAAAATTACAAAAATGACTATATATGTATAACAAGACACAAATGTAAAATATGTAACAAAACATATGATGTAAAGAAATGTGACAAATTAAAGATTAAGGCAAACAAATGTAAAAGATGTAGCAAATTTTCCTTAAAAAAATGTAACAAGACATAACAAAATAAAAACTATGTTAAAGATGTACAAAGATGTAAACGACATAAGAAAACAAAAATTATGTAAAGGACATAGCAAGATGTAAAAGATGTAAAAAAACAAAAAAAAAAACAAAACAAAAAAACAATTATGTCAAATATGTAACAAAACTAAATGGAATTAAATGAAGGATGTAACAAAATGTAGAAGGTGTAACAAACATAAAGAATGCAACAAAACAAAAATTTGTGTGAAAGATGTAATTAAACAAAAGTTATGTAACAAGATGTAAAAGATGTAAAAGACCTAATAAAACAAAAATAACATAAAAGATGTCACAAGATATAAAAAGACAACAGAAAACTAAAGAATGTAAAAAAAAAAAGTCAAAGATGTAAGAGAACAAAAATGATGTAAAATATGTCATACAATAGATAAGATATAAAAGATGCAAAACAAAAATAATGGAACATTTCTTACAAAACACGAAAGGCAACAAATATAATGTACAATACATAATATGTAACAAGGTGCAAAAGACAGCAAAAGTTACAGAAGAGCTATATAATGAGATGTAAAAGAAATAATAAGACAAACTTAAATTACCTGACAAAATATAAAGGACATACGGCAAAAAGGTTAAAACTGTAACAATAGAAAATGCAACAAGAGGAGCTAACATGACCTAAAAAGATGTAAAAGTCAACAAGACCTAAGAAGACAAAAATGATGTTTAATGCATAAAAACACATAAAAGATGGAGCAATGAAACAAAAAGCAATGAAACAAGAACGAGACACATATTTGTATTCTCTTTGATTCCATGATGTAGTGCTTATCTCGCTCCTTTTCTTTAATTTAATGTCATGTTCTTTTCCTGTGTATTATAAGCTTGCAAATAATGTCCTTCAAAGCCCTACTTGTGACATTTATCCTTTTAACATCTTTCAAAGCCTGGAATTTTTCCATTTTTCTGCAGTAAAGAAGATGAGTCACTACATCTACTTCCACCACAGCCTTTTGTTCCTGCACTTCTGCTGGAGTAAAGAATGTGTGTACCTTTTCCACTTGGACTCATTCATTGTTGCGACCAGTCTAATACTGCAGAGCACATTTTGTGAGTTTATAATGCAGAACGTACAGAGTAAAGTTCCAGAGTTGGTTCGTTTTCGTGCTGCATGCAGAGCAGGCTGGACTGAGTCAGGAAAGAGCCTCACATAAAAGCTGGCTGCCGTCAAACAGCCATGTCCATTCAAGTCCAGCCAGAATGTTTTTCAGCACTTTTTCATTCCAATAGAATAGTTTGAACAAGTTGGTATTCGCTAATGTGTGTGCATTTTAAGCCTGCTAGTGATAATCTGTATCAGTGGGGTTTTTTTGCCTCTGCCTAGCAAGCCCGGATTAACCATATGGGCAACTGGGCAATTGCCCAGGGGCCCGCGACCTCTGAAGGGCCCTGGGTAGCTCGGGCATAACGAAAATATCTGGTTATCTTTTGCTTATAAATGAAACTGTCCGCTGCCCGGAGCCTTTGCACTGCACAGAAACCCTGCTCCTGCTGTCTGTGACTGTGAGCTGAGACCCTTTCCTCATTGGTCAGTCCAAAAAGCGAATCAGCGGTGACGCAAATCAACGTGTGTGCACTGAGCAGGATGTGAGACGTCAAGAACTGCGCAACATACGCGACGTACGCGAATCAAAACATTGCAAACATGGAGAAGCAGCTAAGTGGAAGCGCCAAACGAAAATTAAAAAAGGAGAGGGACATTAAAAAAGCTGAAAATTGGCCTTGACAAGAGGCTATAGTGGTGCATTTGTAGTTCTTCGAGCATTTACACATTTGTACATCAAAATGCATTTGATGATAGTTAGATATTGAAGTATGGGGTATATTTACATATATTCCTGGAACTTATTCTGTATTTTGCCAGATTATAGGGATCCTGGGGTTGTGATGATGGGCCCTTGAATATTGTTGCCCAGGGTACAATGAAGTATTAATCTGGCCCTGCCGCCAAGGAATGACGGAGGTTACGCTTTCATTGGGGTTTGTCTGTTTGTCTGTTAGCAAGATACCTCAAAAAGTTATGGAGGGATTTTCATGAAGTTTTCAGGAAATGTTGATACTGGCACAAGGAACAAATGATTACTTTTTGGTGGTGACTGGGGGGGGGGGGGGGGGGGCTGATCTGCCTTGGCGGAGGTCTGAGCTGTCCAAGTGCTTTTCTAGTTAATTACTTTGGTTGTTTTTGTTCATTTTGTTGCTCATTTTCTCCATGTTATTTATTATTTTGTAGATTTTCTTATTTGTTTTCTTCATTTTGTTCATTTTATTTATTATTTTACTTGTTTTTGTTCATATTCTCGTCTTTTTTCCAATTTCATTCAGTTTGGGGCTTATTTTGTTCATGTTACTTATTATTTTGTTGATATTTTATTCATTTTTGTTCCTTTTATTCATTACTTTTGGCTGTTTTTGTTCATTTTGTTGCTCATTTTCACTTTTTTTTGTTTTACATAATTTTAGTCTATTACATCCTTCCTTTTTCATGTTATTACCTACACCAAGTGTAACGGTGTAGGTTAGGTTTTCAACAGGGTTTGCCTGTCTGTTAGCAAGATAACTCAAAAAGTTATAGATGGATCATGAATTTTTCAGGAAATGTTGATACTGGCACAAAGAACAAATTATTAAATTTTGTT
Organism: Sphaeramia orbicularis; assembly: GCF_902148855.1. Taxonomy (NCBI): domain Eukaryota; kingdom Metazoa; phylum Chordata; class Actinopteri; order Kurtiformes; family Apogonidae; genus Sphaeramia; species Sphaeramia orbicularis. Next base: position 19,312,182 of record NC_043972.1, read on the forward strand.
GGTGTTGGGGGTGGGGCTGATCTGCCTTGGCAGAGGTCTGGGCTCTCCAAGTGTTCTTCTAGTTTTTTCATAAAACTTCCAATAAGACATCTTTGATCACAGTGAATGTATTGAATTCATAAAGAAACATGAAAGAAATGCATTAAAAACAAAGTTGTAATTTATCTCTTTTTGAAACACCAGGTTTAACAATTCATGATGTGGCTGTAAAATGTCACAAAATGTTAATTTATGCACACATTCTCCTCCTCTCATGATTTATAGTGAGTGTTAGGCCTAAAGTGAATTAGGTTGTGGTGATTTGTTATTCTTAAAAAGTGGGTCCCTGGAAAAACGTAGGGAAACACTGCTCTATATGAGTGAGTGTGTGTGTGTGTGTGTTTGTGTGTGTGTTCAGCTGCAAAGTTGTGTTGTGCTGAGTAGAGAGTCGCTTTCACTGTTTGACAAATATGAGAGAAATAACTGATGACAAACACATGAAGAATTGCATTGATCGCACAGACAGACTGGGGATATCCTCATTAGACGGACTGCTTCAGAAAACGTTGATGGCAGCAACTTGACAACTGTGGGGTCAGCTTTAAAAGATCTTGTGAAAACTACTTTTTCCATAGATGTTTGATGAGAGAATGAATGAATGATCTTCATTTAAAGTGTGTTTTTCACAGCAGATCAATTTTTAAGACGGTCCACAGACACTCACATTCTGTCATTCTACACTTTAAAATGTTTTTTTGTTTCATCAGTTTTCTACATTTTAATTTGATGCAACTTATCAAAAAGATAAATGTCGGTTCAGGCGGTTTGCATCTAAAACCAGTTTAAATTCCTACACTAGATCAGACCATGAAAGTGAAAAGTGACTGAACTTTATGTAACAGTCCTGCTTCATTTCAAATTGAATCTCCTCCCTATCTTAGACATTTAAAGCAGTTTCATGTAGTATTAATCTATGTAGAATTTCCTGGCTCTCAACAGCAGGGGGAAGTCACATACCAGTAAAGGCTTAGAACTACCAAAACCACCAACGAACCACCTGTATGTATCCACAGACTGTATCACTCACTGAATAAAGTATAAAGCTCATTGTTTACACACATTTGTATTATAAAATCATCAAGATTTCTGCTTCAAACTAAATAAAGGCTTATTTTGACAGTCGCTCATAACACTGGGTCTTATAATCTTCCTGTGCTGCATCAGCTGATAGTTTACATTAGAGCTCTGTTAGCTTAGCTCTGTTTTTAGACAGAAAACAGCCACAGTAAAACCATAAATCACCTCCACTTACTGTACAGTCTGTGTCGTCAATATCTCCGCTAAAGATCTGTTTGGAATCGTCCAAACAAGGTCAGAACAGTCACAGTTTAGTCAGTTTAGTAACCGTGGAGCAACCAATGGCAACTTAGGAAAGATAACATCCCATAATAACTTCATACCTTCATAAGCCTCATAATCAAACTCACCCGTGTAGAAGAATCACTGACATTTCAGCATCAAACTCTTTTTTTTTCATTAAGAGCTGTGTTCAGTGGTGAAAATCACAACTATTCTTAACACTCTAAGGATAATTTTATGTCACTTTTACCCCTTGGCAGCAAGGTTATAATAGTTTTGGATTTTTCATAATAGTTTAGTTTTATTTAGTTTTGACTTTTTTTTCTCTAATTCAGTTAGTTTTAATTCGTTTTTAGAGCAGGTTTGCTAGTTTTTATTAGTTTTTGTTATTTTCTAAATGCTTAGTTTTAGTTTAGTTTTAGTATTAATTTTAGTTTTGTCGTATCTTTTATCTTCTTCGCCGTCGTATTCAAATAAATCCCAGACAGGACTCAGCTGTTTTCTCCCAACTTTAGTCTCCATGTTTCCAGGTAGAGTGGGGACCAGAAAATGACTGTAAACCACAAGTGACCACAAGTGACGGACCGTTTAATATCATATGGTGCCAGCAGCTAAAATTGCTTGAGGGAAATAAATCGATTTTATATCAATCCGACACTGACAAAGACGAAAACAAAGGGAATTTTATCCATAATTTTTATGTTTCAGTTAGTTTTATAAGCACACAACACAGTTTCAGTTAGTCATCATTTTTTTCTTTTAATTATGTTTTTTATTTATTTCAGTTAACGAAAACGTTTTTTCAATTCTAGTTTTCGTCATTTCGTTAGTTTTCGTTAACGATAATAACCTTGCTTGGCTGAGGGGTACTGTAATCGTTTTGTTGTCTGTCTGTCTATTCAACAACATAATTGCATCATCTGAAGAATGCATTGAGAAATCTGCACCAAATTTTATACTGTGGATGCATCTTGGTATGGAGCAGAAGCTTGTTGAAAATGGATAACCTTGACCTACTTTTTCAAGGTCAAAGGGCCTTGTGCCTTATGCAGTTATAATATCTGAGTACTTCCAAATATAAATATGTATGTAATAAGTTTTACACAAAGACAATCTAATCTAAATTATAGGGCAGTAACTTTCAACAGAATCTTACACTATATTTGGTTGAGGGGTATTAAAAGTGCGCAGCATGTTATGGTTTAATATGCAAAAGTAGAAACACTGCATATAGCCTGTTTAAAGTTACAGTTCACCTCCCCAAATGATTGAACAGAATAAGTTCCTTGATACAATATGCAAAGTCATTATCACTGCACCTCAAGCTTAGTTCTGCCCATGTTAATTGCAGAGGGTTACAAATTAAACTGGATAGAAACTGGGGGCCAAAAGGAAATCATCCTACGTTTTGACATTCCATTAAACCATAAAGACCCAAACATCCACCGTCGACCAAAAGATTCTACTGATCTAAACTGTTGATCCACTAATCCTATCAATCCATGTAAATAATTGGTGTAAAATACAGTTTGTCATCTTTTCATGGTCATCAGATATGACCCATTTGGGCTGCGTAGAGGCTCCGTAGTGAACATGGAAACACCGTCATCTTCTACAGCATTAATTCACCAGTAAAACCCATGGAGTTTGATCAATGACAGTGGATGGACACACTGTGTTTATGTTCAGTTAATGATAGATTTTACTGAAAAAGTCACTTTATCTTCATTTTTTTGTGTTTTGATACAATAACCTTTGAATTCACTCTGACCTTTTATGAACATCTACATGATCAGTCAATTAAATATAGGAAAATAGATGATTTTCACATGGAAAAAAATGAAAAATTCAGAGGATAATATTATAATGAATTGTGATAAATCACTTTGGAAAGGTTAAATAGAGAAAAACGTATTTGGGAACTGACATAAAAGTTACATTGGGTCTTTATGGGTTAAAGGAAACTTTGGCTCAACATTATTCTTTCCTTTGAAGAGACGATTCTGAAAAGCATCCATTTGTTCTTTTTTTTAGGAGTGCTGAGTTGAGACAGGTGTATTTTCTTTGCCTTTGTAATCAAGAGTGGAAATCTGACTTCAACTTGAAGAAGTGACGAAAATACAAATGCCTGCAAATACTGCTGTCATATTTATTTCTGCAAAAAATAGTTGCCCTGCCAGTTCTTTTGTGAACGTGCCACTGCCTTGATCGCTCCATCTTGACTGTCTGACTCAATGCCAGTGACTCTCAGTATGTGAACATATCTTTAAAAATAAATTGGGAGGCCCCGGTGTTGACGAAATACAAACAAGCCAGAGAGTTTTTGAGAATAATAATAAGAATAAAAATAATAACAACAGATTCAGCTAGACATTTGTCTGCTTTTAGCACAGCACCAAACCCAATTATGGAGACAGGGTCTTTATCCCTTGGTTTGTGTATTTTTTGTTATAACAGTTTGTTGATCTGTGGTCAGTTGGTTGTGGTCTGTGTGTATGGACTGTATGAATAAGCTACAAATTAATTGGCCTTCTGGGATTAACCCTCAAGGACCTAAACAGCCAGTGGCGATTAAAAGCATCAAGTGATATAAAATGTTTAATATCTTCTGAAGCACTAATCCTATCAATGCATGCAAATACTTTGGGTAAAATGCAGTTTTTCAGCTATTCAGTGACACCACATATGGCACGATTGGACGTAAAAAGGCTCTGTAGTGAACGTGGAAACATCATGTCATGTTCATGCGCAATAAATAATGCGAGATATTTCCCTAAAATGCACTAAAAACAAAGTAATGAGCCTGGTCTGAAAATATATTGGGCAAAAAGTCACCTAATTTAACATCTTTGGAATTGGTTACTTCCCATATATTCAGTAAATTAACAGAAGCCACTTTTTTCTTTTTTTCCAACCCATATAAAACACAAGATATGTAATTCTCCGTCTTTACAAGAACTCTTAACCTGTTTATAATTGCAAAGGTAAAGTGATTCTATAACACAGTAACACTCCTCATGTTCCTGTTCCTGGACTGTAGGACACACACACACACACACACACACACACAGTTCACATTGCACTTTACCCTTTGCACAGACTCATTCATTCATTGCCTCCGCCAAGGAATGGTGGAGGTTATGTTTTCATCGGGGTTTGTCTGTCTGTCTGTTTGTTTGCAAGTTAACTCAAAAAGTTATGGACAGGTTTGGATGACATTTTCAGGAAATGTTGATACTGGCACAAGGAAATAATGAGTGCATTTTGATGGTGATTGGAGGGGGGGGGGGGACTGATCTGCCTTGGTGGAGGCCTGTACTCTCCAAGAGGTTATGTTTTCATTGGGGTTTGTCTGTCTGTTTGTTTGTTTGACTGTTAGCAAGATGATGCAAAAAGTTATGGACGGATTTGGATGAAATTTTCAGGAAATGTTGATACTGGAACAAATAATACAATTTTGGTGATGATGGGGGGGTTGTTTGTCTGTCTTTTAGAAAGATAACTCAAAAATTTATGAAAGGATTTTGATGAATTTTAAGGAAATGTGGATACTGGCACAAGGAACAGATGACTAAATTTTGGTGGTGATTGGGGGGGCAGATTTTTTGTTTGTTTGTTTGTCATGCCTGTTAGGAAGATAACTCAAAAAGTTATGGAAGGATTCTGATGAGTTGATGATTTGGTGGTGATGGGGGGGCTGATCTGCCTTGGTGGAGGTCTGTGCTCTCCGAGTGCTTTTCTAGTTCATTCATTCATTCATTCATTGCACAGACTCTCTAAACACTCTCTTGCACTGACTCCTTGTGGAAATTTAAAGTAGTGATACAGCTGGAAGCTGTAAATTTCCTTATGGGATGAATAAAGTATCTATCTATCTATCTATCTATCTATCTATCTATCTATCTATCTATCTATCTATCTATCTATCTATCTATCTATCTATCTATCTATCTATCTATCTATCTATCTATCTATCTATCTATCTATCTATCTAGTTATTTTACCTTTCCCATTGGCTGTGTACTCAGTGTCTTTGTGAAAACATCTGTTGACCTTAGTTTTACTCCACTAAAAGTGTACGCATCAAGTGTGTGAAGTTGTCAGTCGTGTGTCAAAGCACCTTGGGAACAAAAAGCACCACCAGAGTGATGTAGGCAGAGAAGACGATTGCCAGAGAGGCGAAGGCGAAGGAGGCATCCTGCTGCGAAGACAGAATCATCGTCACCGGAGCCGTGATCAGGCACAACACCTGCCGGAGGAGAGAGATGCACCGTCAGAGAGCCACAGAGGAAACACAAGAAGAAACAAAGGAAGAGGAAGAAGTGCAAGAGAAAGTACAGAGAAAGCAGGGGGGGGGGGGGGGGTTGAGTAGAGGAGGAGGAGGAGAAGAAGTCAGGAGAGTGAGAAGGGAGGCGAATCACATCCATAAAAGCATTAGGCATCTGTTTATCATTCCGGGGAGGGCTCCCATGTGAAAACAGCATTAAAAAGTCATGACTGATGTGGAAACGGCACGCTGACAATCACCACATTGTCATCTCATCAAGACCTGGAGCTCGGAGCTTAGCAATGAGGAAGCAGCTCTCTTTAAAGACACCATTAACTATTGACTTCATTGCTAAAGTGAATTGTGTGCATCATAATGTGAAATGTTAGCAATAGGATTGTCTAACATTATGGAGTCGTGTGATGGACTAAGTGTGTGAGTTCTCCCAGTCATTTAACGCCTTCATAAATAAACATGAATGATTGATCGACAATAACTGCTGCTGGGTGAATCTGAGGTAGAAATTGATTAAAATGCTTCCCCTATTTTTGTTTTGCATATGTATCATCACATCTGAGAGGAGTATTTTGTCCAAATACTCAGGGAATCTGCACTGCTAGATCTTATTAACTTTTAAAAAGAAAAGAAGCATCTTAATCAGATTATAGCTCAAACAAACATTATGAAGTAAAGGAGTTTGTCATTTATTTGTGCATCACAAATTACAAATTTACATGTAAAAAAAACAAACAAAAAAACCTGCGGGAATCACATTTGTTTCTAAAAAAGTTGGCAATCACTGGTGGCGATTATATATAATGAGGTAATTACACAGTTTCTGACCCTAAAGTATCCTGTTGTTCACATGAGCTGTGTTTCCATATAATTGTCAAGTGAATCTGAAGAGAACTTTGTGAACCTGAGTCTCACAAAAAACAGAAAAAAAGGATATTTCCATTAACTGATTTAGAGTGAATGAACAAGGCTGCATGGTGTCAGAGGCTGGAGACAAAAGCTTTATGGCTGTAATTACCAGAGTAGAACCAGTCAAGCACTCTGTTCTTGTTTTCCATCAAAAATGGCTGTGGAGTTTTGGACATGCCCCAATATCACTACCTATTGGACTCAAACTTTAGAGGCTTTGTCTAAATTTTTTAACAGACAGCTCCCTTCAGACCAGTGGTTCCTAACCTTTTTTGGCTCATGACTCCATTTTAACATCACAAATTTCTGGCGACCCCAGACATTCAAAACGGAGACAGTTTTTTGGGTTTTTTTTTGCTAAAATTAATTTATTTTTGATCATGTAACAGTTTGCTGTACTATGTTGCAAATAAACGTTAATTTTAGATGATATTTAGTCTATATAAAGTATATTATTATGGACGGAGGCAGAAAAGCCAGGTGTAGATTACTGCACAAAGTGAGAATTTTATTTTCCTTGGTCAGGATATGTACAGTCAGTCCAGCTTGGATTTACAAGGCTGACAATTAATACTGAGAAAACAATAACTCAAACTATGAATTATGAAAGAGCTGCAGCATCTGAAACTGACCACAATGTGAACAACTGATGTGTGGATTTGTTACTGGTATTATTTGTTATAGGTATTATTTGTGCGAACGTGGTATACGATATTTTATTCATGCTTTCTTAAATTCATCATTTCATAGGTCTTATGTATTTCATTATTGTGTTTTTTTTTTTTGTAGTTTTGTTCGTTTTGTTTTTTTTCTCTCTTCTGCCCAGTTTACTCAGTTCTGGTTGTAGTTACTGTTACCACTATAATTGTCTCCATGGTTGCTACTGTTTGTATTGCTGATACTTTCTTGTGAGGGTCTTCGCCACCTTCTTCTCTCTTGTTCTCTCCCCTTCTTCTACCCCCCCCATGTCAGGTCCGGCCAGGTCAGGTTGAAATGTGGTTCAACAAAACTCATAATAAACACAGCAGAATATCAAAGGGCGCTTCATATACTTTATGAAGTTACCCTTGACAAAGCAAATTTGTTAAGCACCAAAAGGAACCAGACTACCATTTTGCTGTTAGGACGCTGGACAAGACAAGTAGAAAAAAAAAAAAAAAAAAGTAGTGTGAGATACTCCCTGGCAAAATGTCCAAATAAAAGAGGATACACAAGCAAAGGTGTCAGAAAAATGGGCAATGATGACTGGGAGTACAGTTGGTGTCGGCTGCTGCCTTATTGGTATAGACAGCCGCTTGTCAGCCAGCTGAGCCCATTAAAAGGACAAAAAAAAAAAAAGAAACCGACCACAATGAACATTTGACAGATAAACAGTACCACAGTGCTTCAGTTTCAGCTACAGAGTTTGTCATGTCTTTAATGTATTGGGACTGTCTCTCTCAACTCACCATATAGTTTTTTTTATTAGTAATTATTCTTTTTATTTTAATCAATTACAAGAAATTTCAGGTGACCCTATTTGAATTCCAGGCGACCCCACATGGGGTCCCGACCCCAAAGTTGAAAACAGGAGTAGACCTTAGTACTAAACAGTGTTGTTTTGAGGTTTGTGACACTACTGCCCAGAAGCCTTATTTTGTTAAACTGCAACAAAAATCCTCCAACTCATCAGGCTCTGTTGAAAGACAACACATACATTTGGAGAAAATCTAATTTTCACTAAAAGATAATGTAAAGTTATTTTACTCAGTTTGGCAGCCCTTTATAGATTACTTTAATATTAAGTAAGTCTGGGCAGCCCCCCCCCCCCCACACACACACTTTTTTTTTTTTTTTTTTTTTTTTTTTTAAATGTGTGTGCGTACATGTGAGTGTAGGTGTAGTCTTCTTGTTCTCACATCACATATACTGGATACTGTATATGACTTTTTATATTATCATTGTTCTAATTTCAGTAAAAGATTTTTTTTTTTTTTAAATGGCTGTGGAATAGTCTGGTCTCATCCCCCCATGTTACCTTCTGTTACTACCAGGTAATAGACCAAATATAAAGATGGACGTTGTAACCTCCTATGTGAAAATGAAGCCAAAATCCTGCTGTAACAGAAGCCGCCATGTTGACATGTGACACAATTTGTGCAGCAGAGACAGGACGATATGACATCTGCCTGACAACCACCTAACTGGTTTCTGGATGCATGTGATAGTCAATACACATGTCAGTCATCCATTTTTATGACATGCTATCTTCATGATTTCCCCAGCTCTATTTTTTGTTCCATGTTTTCTGCCAGGTTTTTCATGACTTCCTTGTCCTCTGTGTTGTCCCACTTCAGTACACCCTGTCCTGTCTCCATCAGTCTCCTCCTTCCTGGTCTCACCTTCTCCCCTACAGTCTCCAGACCATTATCTAAATATACCAATGACCTTAATTTTATTTCCCCTCCAGTACGTCATCATCTACATCCATATATGCCCATCCTCTATTCCTTATGTTTCCCCTTGTGTTTCTGTTTCTGGACTTTGACACAGTCTTTTCACTTGGCCTTCGATATTAGTTTAGCTTTTATTTAATAAATCCTTTTAGTCCTCGCATCTGAGTTTGCATCTGGGTCCTCCACTCTTTGCAAACCTGACAAAAATAATGAACAAGACAAAAAGATTACAGTCACCTTTGAGACATTATACTGTGTATTTGAAGGTTTTTTGGTTTGTTTTAATTCTATAATATTACATTGACTGGCATTGACATGTTTTTGGGGAGTGGTCACTCTCTCCATCCGTCCATCCATCCATCCATCCATCCATTGTTATTCCATTCCATTTCATTTTAATTTGTCTAAGTGAGTGTGAAAGAAAGAAAGAAAAAAAAGATAAAAAGAAAAGATAGATAGAAAGAAAGAAAAGAAAGCAATCCATACATTCATCTATCGTTATTCCATTCTATTTTAATGTGTCTAAATGAGTGTGGAAGAAATCCAGCCATCCATCCATCATTATTTTCTCTTAATGTGTTTGAGTGTGAAAGAAAGATAGAAAGAAAAGAAAGAAAGAAAGAAATCCATCCATCAATTATATTTTATTTTAATCTAAGTGTGAAAGAAAGAAAGATAGAAAGAGAAGAAAGAAAGCAATCCATCCATCCATCCATCATCCATCCATCCATCCATCCATCATTCTATTCTATTTTATTGTGTCTAAATAAGTGTGAAAGAAAGAAAAAAGAAAGAAAGAAAGTAGAGTATAAAGAAAAAAAACCAAGACACAAAGAAAGAACCTGTTGAAAGAAATAAAAGCAATAAAGTATCAGAAGAAAAGAAAAAATACCTGTCTGTCCATCTGTATTAGGTAGTATGTTCTATAAAATGTGCAGTTAAAAACAAACACATAAAACATTTTTCTTCTGTTGATTAAAAGACAGAAACGTCAGCTGAAGTGACAGAAACACCTTTTTCACCTCCAGACGTTTTACATCCATTTGAAACTTACACTGTGTCAGAAATGTCAGCAAATGGCAGTGGGTGTTTGTCTAAAGTGGCTAAAATGAGCATAATGGCAGCTATTTGAATGGAAAGTGCATCCTAGGTGCTGCCGTTTAAGATGATTCACTTGCTATTAAGAGCCACTGGAAAAAAAAAAAAAAAAAAAAAACTATGATGGTTGACATGCCACTGTACTTTAGCGCTCAAATGGATACCTTTACCTGGAACTGGGCGAGGTAATAGCACTATACACAGCTCTGCGTATGTGATCTCAAACACACATAAGATAACAATCTACCATTTCCTCTCTTTGCATATCCCCAGTGCTACAGCGCTGTAGAGCATTCAGGTACACAATAAAACTGTACTTTAGGTGCAGGAAAAGTGTGCTGCTTACTATACTTTATAGATTTTATTCATTTATTCCACCTGGAAGTCCAATTGAGAAAAAGTTTCCATTTTACAAGAGCTATGAGTGCTAGTATCACAGCAGCACAGCATCAAAATGTATGATTCATTCGAAGCAAGCTACTTTTGCTGGCAGCAATACGATTTGGACAGAAACGTGTCCGGGGATCTGCATGTTATAGAATAAAATCTCAAGGCACACTTGTGGAAAAGCCTGAATATTTTACCAAAAGCGTATTTCTGTCTCATTGTACCCCTATCGGTAATCCCAGCGTTTCATACTATATCATCAATATGTGATGCTCTGTGTAGATACCGTTGTGACCATAGTGAACTTCCTCCAGGGATGAAAAAACATTTTACTTGAGCCTGACTCTGAAATCCGACTAGCTGACAATCATCAGTGAACATTTTTTTTAATCTTTTATAAGAGCCAAGGAAATATTTTAATGAGATGTGCTGTCAGGTTGAACCAGTTATCGACTCAAATAAGAAAAATACCCCAACAGAGGCGTGAAAGGAGGATTAGGTTATCTATGAATCCCATTAACTGTTATCAACAAGTTCCCCCAAGAGGATGGCGCTTTTAAAATGTCTTCAAACACTGGTTTAAATTATGCAAAAAACACTGGATTATGTAATAACTTGACGAAATGCAATACGTTTTCACTTCATTCCGCAAGAACCAAAGTTATTATTGTTAATGAAAACTAGCAAAATAATGAAAACTAGGTCCGAAAAAAAAAAAAAAAAATTATATTCAGTCAAGTAAAAAATTAAACGAAGTTTAAACAGAAATATGAATGAGCTGAAACTGTAAAGAATGAGAGAAATGCCTTTTGTTGTTTGCGGTTTTATCATTGTTTTTCGACTGGATATAAAATAAATCAGCATGAAACCTCTTGTGCTTAACACATCATGATATTACTCATCTGTGTTGTAAAAGCGTTCTGTACATTTTCAGTATATAATAGTGATGTGTGTTGAATACGTTTTTGAATCCCTGACAAATAATTGTAATAATAAACTGTAGTGGAATTTTTTTGTTCCCTTTAGACATTTATTCTGCATTTTATGGTCGAGAAATCTGGTCTGTGCACTGGCAGTTAACAGTTTTGGGTCCTAATTCAGGAGGCTCGTTTTGCAATATAGCATAATACTTACTGAAAAAGCAAACTTGAGTCCTTAAAGGGGTCATATTTTGCTAAACTCACTTTTATTAATCTTTCGTTCATTTATTTTTGTATTTGGACCCTAACAGTTCAAAAAGTTTGAATTTGAACCCTCCAGGTGCTGCAAAGGTATCTTTATTTTCACTTTGGCAAAAATCAAGTGGATTTCTACAACCCGATTCAAATCCTTCATTTGTTACGTCTATAACTCGTTATGTTACGACATTTACACATATAAGGTCAAGACCTCTGACGAACATTTCTCCGAGTACGACATAATTGTTTGTCAGCAGCAGCAGTTGTAGTCCATGCTGGAAATATGTCCAAACTTCAAGCCAATTATCTAAAATGTTCAGTTGTTGGTTGTATTAATGAACATAAGTGGCTGAACAGAACAGAGCAGCACAGCCAACAACCTCGAGGGGGTGGGGCCTGAAGTGGCTCATTTGCATTTAAAGGGCCAGCGCTCAAAACAACCTTTCTGGTGTCATTACTCAGAAATAGGGTTGAAGATGGACCTGTGGAGTTGAATTAATGAAGAATTCAGGCCCAAGCGTAGCATTTACAGTTTATGTAGACCACAGGGAAATGTTTGAAAATGCATAATTTCATTTTTTAAAAAAAACAAAATATCACTCCTTTAAGGTGAGTAAAACCTCTGAAGATGGTGAGAAGGACGGCATGCATTGCAGCTATAGTGAGGAACATTGTTCTGTCCTCCAATAGGCTCAATAGTTATCTGTAAGTAATGGGATATTTACAGTGACGTGACGAGTAAAAAACAATTTGCAATTACTGCAAATAGAGCACAATTGTAAACAGGAAAAAAACTGAAGTAAACCTAAAGAAACCCACTTTAAAACAATTAAAATTAAACAAATATTGACAATAAAAAGCATCAATCAATTGCATTTTGTAATATTAACATCTTTGAATACATTTCTCTGCATTTGTACTTCATTTGTACATATTGTGGCTGTTATCATGAAATATGACAGCTGTACTTTTAGCAGCTCAATCAGCTGAACAGTGAAAAACCTGATGCTTTCCGATGACATTTTTGTGGTGCTCTGTCAGAAGACCTTGCAGTGACCAACCTTGCAAGAGATTAAAGCGTAAATGAGTTTTTCAGGTCCACTTTTGACATGAAGTCCCTGAGTCTGGCTGTATTCACATAAATATGATAAAAAGTTGACCCTCTGATCTGAAGTCCCTGAAATTGGTTGCATTTGCGAGATAAATACAATAAAAATCGGACCTGGTACCGTGAAATTTAATTTACTTCAATTGGGAAGAAAAAATAGAACTTGTAAAGGTGAAAAAGTTTTGTCACATTCTAACATAATATGGTGTTTTTACATAATGAGCTGTTTCACTGGTAAAACATGATAAAAACCAGGAAGCAGGTTATGAACACCATAAATCTGTGCATCCAGACGAAGTAATCACACAGGCAGCGGTATTGATTAACTCCCAGCAGATACACAACAGCCATTTTGTGCCATGGGACACTAAAAACCTGATTTATTTTCACTTGAACATGCTACACCGTGCTCTTTGCAGAGGAAGCAGTAAAGCATGCAGCGCGGTCCGGAGGCACAAGTTTAAGTGTGACAGTGTCGTTTCTTTTTCGGACTCACAGCTACGTTGTAAATAGCCATCCCCACGGCGCGGTGGTCATTGATCTTCTCGGTGGAGACAGACTTGGTCTCGTAAGCCAGAAATATGCCCAGCAGCAGGAGCAGACCCTTGTAGCCGTAAACCACACCTACAGAGGAAAAGAGGCAGAGAAAGACGATGAAACACTGGAGGCACAGGATCCCCAGCCTTGTTTGCATTCATTAAAATACGGATGTTTTTAAGGCAGTGATAATGAAAGTAACGAGGAGTCACCACATACTGTGACTCTATTACTGCAGCGTCGACAAGATCTTAACATGGCATCTCAGCGCACAGCCGGTGTGACTGATTATCTGCTTTTACTAACATCGATAAACACACGAAAGCACATTCGCTATTCACGTTTATTAGTGTTTTAGTTGCATGTGTGCTCAGTTTACTGTGCTGTGGGAAGAGGCAAAGTGTTTTTAATAAAAGCACTTTGGGCTTTTAAAGTGAAGAGGGAGATATATTCTTGTTTGTTGCACATTAAAAAATACAACTGTTATTAAAGATAAAACATAAAAACACAACATAAAATAAAAAGATTCTTGTATGCATACAAATAACTACATGTCCACCATAACCATACTACAGGGTGTGTAAAAAAAAAAAGTAGACTCCCAGAAAAAAACATACAGCATAACAACATAACATAAAACCAAAATGTGACATTTTGAAAATCTGGTCAAGGGTCAAAACACAGTAATGTCCTGTCAGAGAGCGAACTTTAATTGATTGCCATTCCAACATTTATTTCAATATAAAGTAGCTCCTTGTTTTGGATAATCCCTTATGGTCTAACTAAAGCAAAAATGAACTTAAAAGTAAAAATGTGGGTCATTTAGCAACACTAATCTGTAAAATTGTCTTTAAAATATCCCGTCAGAGAGATCTCAAATATCGTGTTTTGACCCTCATATGTGTTTATTGACCATGTAAATCTCCTTTAATTGACACCAGTGTCCTGGGTCAGTTTTCACGCTTCAGTGAACAACGCTAATTTGAATTGTGCAAAATAAAAGTCTTTTTGCGCGTGGAAGAGTAAGGGTTAATATGAGATCTGTCGCCATGGATGACAAGTTCCACTGGTCTTTTACTTTAACTGATTGCCATTCCAACGTTTATTTCAATATAAAGTAGCTCCTTATTTTGGACAATCCCTTATGGTCCAACTAAAGCAAGAATGAATTTAAAAGTAAAAATGTGAGTCATTTAGCAACACTAATCTGTAAAATTGTCTCTAAAATGTCCCGTCAGAGAGATTTCAAACACCGTGTTTTGACCCTCATATGTGTTTATTGACCATTTAATTCTCCTTTGATTGACACCAGTGTCCTGGGTCAGTTTTCAAGCTTCAGTGAACAACGCTAATTTGAATTGTGCAAAATAAAAGTCTTTTTGCACGTGGAAGAGTAAGGGTTAATATGAGATCTGTCGCCATGGATGACAAGTTCCACTGGTCTTTTACTTGGGTACATAAAACAGGAAAAAAATAACTACATTGTTTTTGCATTTATTGCCATTTTATCTGTTGCACTTTGGTAAAGGCATCCGGAACCAATTTCTTTGTAACTTGGAGTACAATGACAATAAAGCCTATTCTCATTCTCATTCTATTCTCACATGTTAAACCCCTACCACTGATACAAAGATTTCACACATCAGTGAGAAACTGGAAAATTCATAGCAAAATTTGTTCAGTGAGTTAAGATTTGGATTTACAGTTAAGGATTTTAATTGGAGGCACACATTTCCAGCACGTTTAGTCTTTCACATGGGCCCCGTTCCTTGCCATGCAAATTTGTGCCCTCCTCAACATATCTGCGTGGTTATTGGTCTGTTTCTAACAAATGAAATTACCAAGAGGGAACACCCAGATGATGCAAGGAATTACATAAGCTGACTGAAATATTTCTAATTTCAAATAGCTCAAAACAAGTTTAAAGAATCCTCATTAACAGCATTAACCCATGACAGACTCAAACCTGTCATCAATGTGAAATCTTTGCATCGATGGTAGGGGGTTAACATGTAATTATTTTTTTCCTGTTTTATGCATGTAGGTAAAAGACCAGTGGAACTTGTCATCCATGGCGACAGATCCCATATTAACCTTTACGCTTCCATGCGCAAAAGACTTTTATTTTGCACAATTCAAATTAGCGTTGTTCACTGAAGCATGAAAACTGACCCAGGACACTGGTGCCAATCAAAGGAGAATTACATGGACAATAAACACATATGAGGGTCAAAACACAGTATTCGAAATCTCTCTGGTGGGACCTTTGAGAGACAATTTGATGGATTAGTGTTGCTAAATGACTCACATTTTTACTTTGAAATTTATTTTCGCTTTAGTTAGACCATAAGGGATTATCCAAAACAAGGAGCTACTTTATATTGAAATAAATGCTGGAATGGTTATTATTTTGCACAGTTCAAATTAGCGTTGTTCACTGAAGCATGAAAACAGACCCAGGACACCGGTGTCAATCAAGGGTCAATAAACACATATGATCAGATTTTCAAAATGTCTTTGCATTTTGGTTTTATGTTGTTTTTTCTGAGAGTCTACTTTTTCTGATACACTCTGTATAATTAGGACTGCAACTGTTTTCATTGTTTAATCTCTTGATTTTTTTTTTTTTTTCTTAGTTTAGTTTAGAATATGCAACAAGACAAAGCAATCTTACTTAGTCCTTAGAAATAAAACAGGTAGTAAGAAGTCATGGGAAAAAAACAACTTATACATATACATGACTTCATTTGCTCATTCGAAAAGGACTGTGAGGAAATATAATTTATTTAATCCCACCCCTTCTCTATATAACAGTCTATCCTTTAGCTTCCTATCAGCATAATATATGAAAAGTCAATTCCCTTAGATCTTTTCTAAGTAATTAACCTCACTTAATCATCTTCACATACACATACACCCATATTGACATACCAGAAAAATACATAAATAAATAAGTACATACACACATAAATCCTAGATTAGTTTACTGAATCAGTGATTAGTTGTTTGGTCTATAAATGTCAGAAAATGATTTTTAAAAATGCTGATGAGTGAGGACAGTTTACTAGTATTTCTTGCTAGCCTCAAGTAATTAATCATTTCAGAGGTCTCAGGTAAATTGGACAAGTCTGTGTTTTGTAAAATAAATTTCATTACAAATTACCTGCCCTACTTTAATCAAAATCTTTCACCTAATTTGAGGTGGGATATCCAATATTTTTTTTCTCTGTGCATTTATTTCATGGTTGATTTTAAAAAGTTTGAAGTTAAAGTTATTCAGGAGGCCCGTGTTGCATTAAAGTGTGAGTAACAACTGAAAATACATCTGAAATCCCTCAGAGGAGCGACACCTCAAAAGATGATGAGATGGATGAGATGCATGACAGCTACGGTGAAAAGCATTTTTCTGTCTTTCAACAGTTATCTGTAAATGGTGCTCATGAATGTGACCTCAGGGAATAATGCCGGTAAATATGAGTAAAAAGAAAACTTTGCTGATCCCATGTGATTGCACCACATGAAAAACGAGGGATTAATTTCTAAATCACCGTGGTTTACAGGTTATACTCATCTCAAACGAATAGGGCTAAAGACACATTTGTTTTCTTCTTTAACATGTGACTGAAACTACATCCACATTGAGGATAGTTATATTTCAGCAAAGTGGGTGGATATCAAGAGGTTTAAGGAGAGTGTTTTATACAACACTTCACCTGTAAACCTCCAAACAACTGTGTCTCCATTACCTTGACTCCTCCTGAATAAATTCCAACCTGTGCGCATGTATGTACTTTCGATTTTTTCCTCTTCAACTCATTATTCAGCAGGATAAGGAGGAACATAAGTGTCATGGGAAGTATTTCATTAACGCTAAACGCAGGAGCTGTTGTGTCACGGCTCTGATTAAAGAGCAGCAGCATGCTACCTAAAATCACACACTGGGGTTGGATTACACCACCTTTGTTCGGTTCACTGTAAACAGGCAAAGGCGGAATAATGAGGATTCTCTCGACTTAATGGTGATAGAGAAAATTCTTAGTCTAAAAAGGCCTTTTGAATGAAACTGTCATAGAGGTAGAAAGCCATGAATTGTAAAGCTAAAAGGTCAATTTTGTAGAAAACCACTCAGGACAAAGAAAAGAGAATTGCAAAGAAAAGAGAATATAACTGAAAGAGAGAAGCTGGGAATAAAAGGGAATCTGAGACTGAAGACGTTTGACACATCTTCAGACCGGCCATTGTTTCTTTATACCGCCTGATATTAAAGCACCAGCTTTTCTTCTCTGAGAAAGGAAATGCTATGGGGCAATGGCCCAGTTTGTGACCCACATTATTATTTGAATTTCAGCACCATTATACTTTCATAAGAAAGACAGCAGAGAGAAAGAGAGACATACGGACAGAGAAAGAGAAAGACTGACTGCGTGGGCTGAGAAAAAAAAAAAAAAAAAAAAGAAGAGAGGAATGAAATGTTAAAAGGGTGGGGGCTGTGAGGGGGCTGCGATATGAGGACTGTTTAATTCAGAGTGAATGGCAGTGACATGTGCAAGTGTGCATATGTGGTAGCATATGTGTCAGAAGATATTCCAAACCAGAGCAGGGCAGAGTGATAAAGAGACAGATTGAGATAAAAAAGGAAAAAAAAAAAAGAAGCGAGAGGACAGATACCGAGCCACGTGTTCATCTTCTCTGAGCTGCAGTGCTCCAACAAGGGCTGAATCAGGACATCCAAATCTTCTTTAGGGGCCTCTTTGGTGAACTTCTACTCATAGGAAGAAGAAGGAAGAAGAGAAAAGAAGGGATAAAAGAGGGAGGGAGAAAGGGAGAGATAATAAGAAATGATGAGACAGCAACACACTGGGGATGGAGGCAGGACTGCACCGTAAGCACAAGCCTAACTGACTGTGTGGTTGATCCCCTCGGGTAAAGAGGTCGTCTTCCACAAGTGAGTTATAGATGGCTGAATTAATAGTATCAGATATTCAATAAATATGAAATATAGCTATTCAGAAAGTCCATATTAGCCTTTACTGGAGATAAAAGTCAAAGTGCAGAACTTAGAACATCACAAAGCCACATTTTCACTCCTTCTTACATTTACTACACACCACAGAACAATGAAATGTTGTTAATTCATGCATTTTGAAGTTGATCTTGAACATAAATATTAGCTGTTCATGTTACAGATGTGTGAATAGCAGTTATATGCACAGGCAATGTGCTTATCTGCAGATAGGACAGGATGGGTAATGAAAATTAACATTCTGATTAATAGCGGATGGGTTGAGGGTGTGAAGTAATACATGATTAATGAGGGAAACATGAATTACATTGTTAGAAAATGTGAACATATTGTTTTCTCCTAAGGGGGCAGTTTTTATTCTCAATAGTTAAGTCACAGACATGAACTAAATTGCCATCTTCCTTCATCCTAAGCTCAATTTTTTTTTTTTTTCATGTTATACGGCCATGATTTGTGTGCAGTCTCTCAAAATGGCATCGTGATAACATATATGTCAATAACTACGATTCGATTTGGACATTTATCCTCGATATGGACCCATCTAATATCTTATCATGCAGAGGAAATGGTAGATTTTGATGATTAAATTTCAG
The DNA here is from genome assembly GCF_902148855.1 of Sphaeramia orbicularis. Lineage (NCBI taxonomy): Eukaryota > Metazoa > Chordata > Actinopteri > Kurtiformes > Apogonidae > Sphaeramia > Sphaeramia orbicularis. Next base: position 19,331,070 of record NC_043972.1, read on the forward strand.
ATGGCACCAGCAGGAAAATATTTGCACCAAAGTAAACATGTAGTAAAAAAAAAAAAAAAAAAAAAAAAACTCTACTGAAAGTCTTTGCTGCATTTTAATGTCATTTTCAGATGCCAGGGATTTTCCTTCTCTGTCAAATATTTCGACATCCTTTTTAGAATGTTCTTGTCAGATGCTAAAGGGTTTATGGTGCCATAATCTCCTTATTTCTTCACAAACCTTAACAAATGCAAGTTTCTGATTTAACAATACATGTGGAATTAAAAAGATAATCAGTAAATTATAACTTTTAATACATCGGCATACATCTGTCATCACTTGTTGTTGTTTCACCTTAGTATTTTTTAAGAATTTCATGCTAAACTCCCAGTAACTGCATGACATTTAGTTATGTAAAGTCATATCTAATATACATATGGTTTTTCCATCATGTGTCATCTCTACATGCAGTAACTTTAAAAATCTGAGCCTAAAAATAGCAAAGAACCTATTTATTCCATTCTCATTTTCAGGATATCCTCTGTGTGGTGCATTGTCAAATTTTAATCTGCCATAAATATAAATATTGATTAATAAGATCAATATAGTATATATTACCATTAGTTTGCAGGTTATTTTAAAACTTATTGCACTTTCCTCGTCTGCTGATTATGTCTCATCTGCGTTTAGCTCCTGTAACATACAATGATTTCATGTCTACATGTGAACTGCCTTTTTCATTCCTCTGAAGTGTCCTCTGTCTATTTACATTATCTATGCTTCACTTCTTGCCATTTGAGCCATTCTTTTTTTATCTTATCCTTCATCTTTGTCCTTTTTTTTCCCATTTCTGTCTGCATTCCCCTGAACCAGCTTTGGATGTTGTTGTTTTATTGATGTTTTAATGGCTAATTTAACTTCTGGCCGAGGGGCAACCATTGAAAATTAGTCATTTGATGAATTTGCACTGTCTTAAAATAAATAAACAAATAAAATAAACTGTTCAAAGACACCGTTTTATAAATGGTCTATCTTTTATGAGTTTCATGGTTTCGTCTCGGCTGTTTTACAACAAAAACTCCACAGGGCACCTTCTCTTCTGTTAAATCATCCCTCAGAGCTAGAATGTGCGGCTAAGAAATACTGGATGTGGCAGGAGTTTAGTGATCTCAATCACCTGAGTGGTTACCATGGTGATGGTGAGAGGTAATCTCTTGAATTATGTTGTGCATATTCATTGATGGATATATGGGTACATTTCTGTGCATCCATCCCCTATTGTTATTATACTGGTTTGTTCTGTTTTTTTCTTGACTTTCTTCTTTATTTAAACTGAGACTCTAACAACAGAAGGAGGAGCGAACTGTACAAAGAAAACAAAGAAAAATATTGATTAGTGATTTTAGGCTATAAATACCCTTGATTGGGCTGTCTAATAGAGATTAACATGGAATTCAGAGCTGAATTCCTCCCCATTCGGTACACAATGTGTGTTACCAGCAAGGCAAGGCAGACAGAAGCCTCTGCTGAATGTGCTGAGGTAAAATATATGTCACTTGTTTTTAAATAAACCCAAAAATACAGCAATGTCTAAAGCTCCTTATACTGTTTTTAGAACTGAAATTTCAGCTCTCGTTAAGACTCTAAGGCTTAGCTGGAGGTAAAGCAACATGTAGAATAGGACATTTTTGTCTATGTTTAGATGTAAAACCTGTCTAATGGAGTTTTTACAGAGACAAGGTCTTTACACACCTGACATTCTTTTTTATGTTACAACCCATAGGCGGGTTTATATCTTTGTGGGTGTGTGTATATGTCTGTGTGTGAGCGGATTATGTTTTGCAGGTGTGCAGCCTAAAGTCATCCACGGATTGGACCAGCCAGCCAGAGGCGGACCATATATGTAACAGAATCTGGGGCGGTCCTCCACTTCCAACCCCATGTGTCTTCGCCTTCTTTTTGTTCGTGAATGTAGCAGTAGAGGTGAGCTGCTGATTTCTTTGCCTTGTTTTCTCCTGTTTTCCGTAAGTTGGCAGGTCAGACTTTGTATTTTCTGTTCCTTTTCTTTTCCAGATCAGCTTCGCTTCTTTAGTTAGTAAAGTTATGTTTGTTATTTTGGCTTTGGCCCACCCCAAAGACCAAACTGCCATTCTGTTCGAGTTTTGTATTATATGTCTTTGTATTATGTTGTAAATAAATCGCATGTTTAAGTGCACAACCCACGTCCTGGGGGTCTCTCTGTGGCTTGGGAGTGAGGGAAAGAGGGTGGTTCATTCATGCTATGCCCTAAGGTCCCCTAGCTGGGGCATAACAGATTACAAATCAAAACTTTTTTTCAAACAGCTGTTCAAGTCGTGAGTACTTTCACATAAAACCTGGACATTTCATACCAACATTAGATAGATAGAGGCTACAGATGAGACTCCAGGTGATGTTGAATCCATTACTATTTCTATTGAATGGCCTGGTATGAGTATATTGGAATCTTTTATTGGAAAAAGTGTCACAAATATGACCATCAGTGAAAATAGCTTTAATGCAGGGGTCTCAAACTCATTTTCTTTCAGGGGCCACATTCAGCCCAATTTGATCTCAAGCGGGCTGGACCAGTAAAATGATAGCATAATAACCTATAAATAATGACAACTCCAAATTTTTGTCTTTGTTTTAGTGCAAAAAAACCCAATTAAATTATGAAAATACTTACTTTATAAACTATCGAAAAAAACAAAACAAAACATGTAAATAACCTGAAAAAACTGAAATTTAAATTAAAAAATTAAGAAAATTGAGTGCAATTTTAACAGTATTATGCCTCAACTTATAATTTCTACATGTGCATTATGGATCGGATCTACAAAGACACTAAACACTTAGTAACAGGCAGAAAATAGTTAAAATTGTGCTTAATTTTCTTCAGACATTTCATATTTGTTCAGGTTATTCACATTTTATTGTTACAGGACAGTTTGTAAATGTAAATATTTCCATAATTTAATGTTATTTTTTTGCACTAAAACAGAAAAAATTTGAAGTTTGTATTATTTATAGGCAGAATGTAATATTATTTTTCTCACATCAAATCGAGAAGAAAATATGGAGTCATTATTTCTTGCAGGTTATTATTATATTATTTTACTGTAGATCAAATTGGTCTGTATGTGGAACCTGAACTAAAATGAGTTCACCAGCCTTGACTGTGCAATTTTTGCACTTTGTTAATTCATCCCACAGGCCAGATTGGAACCTTTGGCAGGCCGCATTTAGCCCCCGGGCCGCATGTTTGAGACCCCTGCTTTAATGCAATATATTTGTGGGGTAAATATTTATTTTGTCTCCTTTTCAGACAGATCATCAATATATGTCCAAACGTTTCAGACAATATTAAGCATGCCATTCAACTATTTTACACATAACATTGCAGTATGGATAGTATTGATTGATTCATAGCATTACTGTTGCTAGGCTAGTCTCTTTTATGGTGATCCTCTAGCATCCGTCTGCACTAAAAGTGTTCAGCTGGTGCAGAAGTCTATGTAATGTGTATGCTGCTGAGGTTGCAGATGTCTAAGCAGTAAACCTATTATTACACAGATGTTTTGCAGAAGCTACAATACAAAACAAAAAATTAGATATCTTTTATGTGAATATATTCACAACGATACTATGGTGAAACATACTCAGCTATGTCAGTCCCATAGTCTTAATAGGAAACGCTACAGCTGTTAGAGATGTATGCACAGTTGGAAGACGTGGAGTGGTGTTTACTTCATTAATGAGAACATTTATTTCATGTTTCGTCTAGCTACTGTTTAAATATGCAGCAATTTTATTTTAGTTAAATAACTTCAATAAAAGCCATCACACCAGACTCTCAGCTCTCCAGAAACCTAAGAAAAACACTGTTAATTTGGTTATAACTCGCCTGCATTTTACAAGAGGTGAGAAAAATTATGATTCAGATTTTGATTCTGTCTCAAAAGATTTCCCAGCTCTTGTTGGAAGTTGGATATTCGACTGACATTGAGTTCAAAAGACCTCAGTCAGTGGCCACCCATCTATCCTGTGTGCTGACAATGTTAATACCCTGCTACACACATACTCAAATAACAGGGGTTACATCAAGCCTACAGTGACTGCGTTTTATGTTCATTCATTAAAAAACGTGGCAATTGCAGTGAACAGAAGGTCTGCAGTGTTTTAAGCTCATTGATTTAATACGGAGTGACAGTGGGCTGCTGAGAACTGGGGTTACAACATTATTACAACAGTAGAAGACGCTCATGGTGCAGTCGTTTTGTTTATGTTCCTCTATTCATAAAAGTGGCAAAAAAAAAGTGATGTCTGCATGCAGTGAACATGAGCATCTTTCATGTTTGCCTTGGTCACCATCTCTACCGACTTTAGAAACTTACAGACAAAAACAAAGAGCTTCCATCATTATTACGTGATACTTCTGTCAGTGCTGTTATTGCAACATGCAGTTAGAATTTGGAATGTAGACGGATAAGCCAGTCAGTACAATACACACTATAATGAAGCCTGGAAAGGACTAAAAGCATCATGTCCACGCCACATTGGACTTTTTTTAAATAGCCATTTTCCTCAACACCCTTTTTTGACCTCTGTTAGAAAATATTTCTGTCACACTAGAACACTGAAAATGACCCCAAACTGCAGCAAGCCATAGTTAGTGTTAGCTGTGGACACTGTGAGCCTTTCAAATCACAATAATGGTTACTATTAATTTTGCATGCAGCAGATACAGAGGCTTTAGCTTGTCATGATGTTGAGTAGAAACAACAAGTTAACTTATAAGCTTAACTTAAAGGTAATAATTTGGGTTGTTGAAGCACTTTCTACTCTATAATATATAGTGTGTTCATTCTGTAATCTGTTCTTCACCACAACATAGGAACGTGTGTCCATCTCCAAACGTGTCAGTAATGACTGCAATCTACTATAGGCCACATTGGACTTTTTTTAAATAGCCATTTTACTCAACACCCTTTTTTGACCTCTGTTAGAAAATATTTTTGTCACACTAGAACACCAAAAATGACCCCAAACTGCAGCAAGCCATAGTTAGTGTTAGCTGTGGACACTGTGAGCCTTTCAACTCATAATAATGGTTACTATTCATTTTGCATGCAGCAGATACAGAGGCTTTAGACTGTCAAGATGTTGAGCAGAAACGACAAGTTAACTTATAAGCTTAACTTAAAGGTAATAGTTTGGGTTGTTGAAGCACATTCTACTCTATAATATATAGTGTATTCATTCTGTAATCTGTTCCTCACCACAACATAGGAACATGTGTCCATCTCCAAATGTGTCAATAATGACTGCAATCTACTATAGGCCATATTATGCCTTAAACACCTCTGTGACCTATATATATCCTATGTTTCTGCCATGGTTGTGTTTCAAACATAGACATATACAGGTGCAAGGTCACTGCACAAAGCAACAATATGCAGGTATAAACTGAGATGTGATGCCATTGTTTCTTCATCTCCTAATTTTCCCTGTCCACAGACTGTAGACACACACAAATCTCTATTTTAGAGTTATAAATTGCTGCTTTTGTGTGGATGACAGGCCGAAATGTAGATATAAATTTCGTTTTGCAAAATATCTGTATTAGTGTGGACAGGGTACTAAATCATGGGAGCTGAAAAATGATAAGCGATTCTGAAAATTTGGGATCCCAACAACCCTGCCAAGAAGCAAATGTAAAGATTTGAGCCATAAATTTTACAGTTACATTACAGCTCTTTACTGGGATTTGTACCGAGACATGATATGAATCCTCAGTTTAATTTCTGGTCTTTGAGCATGAGATGAATCAGAGCGAAAGAACATTTGCACAAATGAGGCCCAGTGTCTCTTTGCTGCGTTATTGACTGATGACGGCGGCTGCGGCATCTGTGCAAATGGGCGATGACACACAAATTATCTCATCTGTCTCTCGTACTCTACCTCGACCGTAATGTGCAGAGGATCCACAATCTGCCAGATCATGAGTGACAGGAAGTCGATAGCCAGCAGCACTCCAACTGTTGCGTAGAGTTTCCACGGCTCCAAGTGTTGCTGTGGGTTTAAACACACACACACAAACACACACAACAATCATCACTATCCAAGGGCATCACGAGCTAGTCCACAAACAAAGACAAACAACCAGGACAAATAATATGACAGGCGTCCTTGTGATTTCTGGATGACTGGGCACGAATTGTCTTTCAGAATGTGTGTGTGTATATATGTGTGTGTGTGTGTGGTTGTGTGTGTGTGTGTGTGTGTGTGTGTGTAAAAGTCAGTGTGTCCAAGTGTATTTTGAGAGCAGTGGGCGTTGTGCGTGTTTGTGTGCAGAAAGCAGCAGCAGCAGCTATATTTGTGCTGCCACCTGAAATCATCATTTATACACACATACACACACATTACGACAGTGTTTTTGTGTGGACGCTTTCCGACTCAACCAATATCAACTCTATTATTCTTAACTTAAGCTATTATGGGAGCAATACAGGCGTAACGGAAAAACAAGCTGCAAAAATGAGCTCTCCTCTTACTCAACCCTCTCGCTCCACACATCTTTTTTATTTTCGACCACGGCGGCTTTCTCCCAGCACCTCCAACATAGTAACAACCATTCAAGCATGCAATGGCTGAAACTGAGAAATAAAATAAAGAAGAAAACACATTACACACAGAGCCGGGCGCCTCTTCAGTTGATTCGCATGAAAAATGATTTGAGAAGTGTTCATTCTTCCCTCGATTTCTCAGAGTTTCTTTAAATACTCACACATAGCTCTCTGGCAAATTGCCCTTCTGTGGACATGAAGAGAGTTGAAAGTCAACCCGATTCGTTGTGCTTTGGCTCAAATAATAAACCCCCGGAAGGTTGGATTTCTGCATAGAACTTTAATACTCATCCATATTCATAAATATCCCATAAATGGCTTAATCTTATTCTTCTGATTAGGTCTTAGAAATTCCCACAACACATCACAGTCTGGCAGTATCTTTCTGGCTCCAGGATACACTATCGTTGAGAGGAGGCAGACGTACATACATAACACCAAACACATTTGCTCTTAAATGTATGAAAATGCAAAATAAATCTGATGACGTGGGCATTTGGCGTCTCAATTTCAATCTGTGCTCATGTGTAAAGTACAGTATCTATGTCGGTATGTGTCCACCACCCTCATCCCTGTACTCTCACTCTGACTCTCGGCAGTGAATGATGCCGAGCTGGCCTCTTAGAAGCTTATTCTACCAGAAAGCCCGCGAAGTTTCTAACTATTTTTTATCAGGCTGCACCACACATGCTGCGTGGCCTTGCCTCCCTTTTCCATTCCTTCTCTCCTCCCCTGAGATCGCTGAGAGGCTTATCCTCCCTCCCTCACTTCCTCCCACCCTGCCTGACTGACTGCCTGCCTCCCTGTCTGTCGACCTCCATCCATCCTCCGTACCTTCTTCTTCTCCTTCTTCTCGTCCTTCTTTGTGAAGAGAGTGTGGACCCACCAGATCTTGGTGAACATGCTGCCGTACGCCAGACTGAAGCCGAGGCCGAGCAGCCAAAGTCGGAACTGGAGGAGACGAGAGAACAGGAGGAAAGGATGTTAGAGGTGGTGGTAAAGATGATAGGAGACGGCAAAAGGAGACAAGATTGGACTGTAGGTGACAGGACAAGGGTGAGGAGAAAATAAGGGAAAAAGAAGAAGGCTAGAGGAGATAAGAAGATGGGAAATGAGGTGAGGAAAAGGAAAGAGATAAACACACAAAGTGGAGTTCGACAGCAAAACAGGACAGTTGAACGCAAGCAAGTGAGAAAAGTAAACACGACTTTATTTATTATAAGATATTTCACTCCAGGTGGAAGCACAATGTGCTCCACAAACTGTGAAGTATAAGCTGCAGCCACACAAAACTGGACCAAAAGTGCAGAGATTCTCTTTTATTAAGTGCCAAGAAGAAATGCGGAAAAAAGAAAAAAGGAAAGGGACACATAAGGAAAGGGAAAAGGTAAGGCCAAAGAAAAGGGCAATGATAGCAAAGAGGCAAGGAAGAGACATGAATACAATGGAAAGGGAAAGAAAAGGATGTAATGAATAAATAAAGCGAGGAAATGACAGTAAAAGGAAAGGAAAGGGCAAGGGACAGACAGGAAAAGGGAGAGGAAAATGAAAACAAAGGAACCACACAGAGGACGGATCTGACAGGAAAGGAAAGGGAAATAGAAGAAGGTGGAAAAGGGCAGGGAAAGGAAAAGCAAGATAAACGGGAAGAGGCAAGGAAGTGGCAAGAATCCAAAGGAAAAAAGGAAAGAGTAAAAGGAAAAGAAATGAACAGAGAGAAAGAAAAGACAATATATGGGGAAAGGAAAGGAAAGGAAAATAGAAGAAGGTGGATATTGGCAGGGAAAGGAAAAGCAAGACAAATGGGAAGAGGCAAGGAAGTGGCAAGAATCCAAAGGAAAAAAGGAAAGAGTAAAAGGAAAAGAAATGAAAAGAAAAGAAAAGAAAAGAAAAAGAAAAAAAAGGAAAGGAGTAGTGGAAAGAAAACTTATGGGGAAAGGAAAGGAAAGGAAAGGAAAGGAAAGGAAAGGAAAGGAAAGGAAAGGAAAGGAAAGGAAAGGAAAGGAAAGAAAAGAAAAGAAAAGAAAAGAAAAGAAAAGAAAAGAAAAGAAAAAAGAAAAGAAAAGAGAAGAAAAAGAAAAAAGGAAAGGAGTAAGTGTGAAGGCATTAACAGAAACCAGAGAGGAGAAGGAGACAGAAACAGTGAAGGTGAGATAGTCAAGGTGGGTGATGCAAAAAAGGTAGATGATAAGACAAGATGCAGAGTGCAACCAAGAGAGGCAGAGAGAGATAAAGTGGGTTTGAGGAGATGTGGAGATTGCAGAAACATAAAAATGAGTCAGAGCTGAAGGTCAGAGGAGACAGAAAGAGGAAAACCGGACAGAGACAAAGAGCAGGAAAATGACAGAATTGGAAATCTCCCCCTCACCTTCACAACACAAAGACTCAACGGGTGACAGAGAAATACTCCCACCCCTCATTAGTGCAGGGCTTCCATCGCCTCTGCTGTTCTGGCTCTAGCTGATCCGGTGTGAGCCACCGAGTGCCAGAATACTTTCAAATACTTCACAAATATCTGTGTTGAGCCAGTGTACTTGATCACCCATAAAGTGTACGTGTTTAAAATCCTGAAGCGTCCACTGATTGGTTTGCAGGTGTCAGTTCAACAGAGGCAGAGGATTTTCAATTATCAGGGCATCATGACTAAAATCAGCTGCAATTTCATATTGGCGAAACTGACTGATGTAATGGAACACTATGAAATATTTGTGGCAGAAAGCATCATCTACAGATAACAGCCTCTTATCTTATTTTTTCCGATGCTAACATATACATATTGTTACCTGATTTAAATATTATGGTCTTTTCATGTGGTTGACTGTTGATGGCACCAAATCCCCTTTGTCAACAATAGGTTTAAAGGGGCTATCTATATTATAAAAGCTAAGTGGCCCCTGTGTATGTGTGTGTGTGTGTGTGTGTCTGCTTTATAACTGAAAAACTGGAGAGAACTAGCCTTTGCCTTTTGCAGTACTTATATATTTTGGGTCATGGATCAGACAGGCCAAAACAGCTTATTGATACGGCCAATACTTTTTGAGTTATGAGTTGTTTTTAACATTACAATGGGCTTACAGGTGGCCTGCAGATAAGTCCATTCACAGCTGCAAATGGGGAGAGGGGCGCTGGATCTGGATCAACGGAATCACTGGGTCACAACGGGAGAACCAGGTTCGGCTGTGATCACACACTAACAAGGTCGGTCTGGTTCTTACTGTGGCCTGGTTCCACTCCGCCGATCCCCGATCAGACCCGGCCTGTTAACATTTCCCTCCGGACCACCCCCGCTCACTGTAACATGGTGACGGACCATTCTGTGCAGACTCTGATGAGATGGACCGGAGTTGAGTGGATCCGAACACAGAACAACAGTGGGTCGCAATAAAAAAATCACATGCAGTTCTGCGTAAAAGTCCACGTCGATGTCAATACAAAACTAAATGAGGGCCATTCTATTTCTTCCTAATCTGTGTGTTACAGCAGTTAGATTAGTCAAGTTATCAAGTAATGTGAATGTGATGACATCTTACAGAAATGATGTAAAGACCTTTCAAACACATATAGAAGGTAACTATGAATGCATTCTTTCCTGTTACTTTTGATTTCAATACAAAACAAAATGAGGGCCATTATATTTTTCGTAATCTGTGTGTTACACCAATATGCTTAGCTCTGCTCCCCATTTTATCAACTCTACTGCTTCTAGAACCTGTGGATTCCCACGGGTCAAGGCGCTAGTATGTACTATTTCTACTTTGAATTATTTTTTAGAATTACCTAAAAATATGGTTAGATTGAATAAATGAAAAAGTTCTGCCAAAAATGCCACTATATTGGATTGTAAAGATATGAATCAACTTCATTTACAGTGCTGGGTGGATTTACATGACCACTAGAGGGAGTAGTGAGTAACTCAGTGTCCACTCACAGTAGAGAATCACTACAAAACAACATTTTAGAGTCAAAGAAAGTGATAAAAGCTAGAAACAATATCCATGGTTTCACCAGTGGACACAGCTCTGAATGAAAAGAATGGATTTTTAGGATGGAATGGCACCGTTTCTTTTACACAGCTGAGTTTCATTATGAGGCTTATGAAGGTATAAAGTTATTATGGGATGTTATCATTTCTGAGTTGTCATTTGTTGAATCCACAGTTCAGACTCAACTGTGACAGTTCTGACTTGGTTTGTTCAATTCCAAATAGATCTTTAGCGCAGTTATTGAAAATCCAAACTGAACTGAAAAATGAGGTGATTTGTGGTTTTACTTTGGCTGTTTTCTGTCTAAAAACAGAACTATCATGTAAACTATCAGCTGATGCAGCATGTGAAGATTTTAAGACGTAGTGTGATCGGGCCTTTGTTGTTGCTGGACCCAGATTATGGAACAACCTGCCTTTGTATATTAGACAGGCCTCCTCGTTGCCCATTTTTAAATCTCTTAAAACCCACCTGTTCTCCTTGACTTTTTAACACTCTTGCAATGTTGACATTTTGTTTTGGTTTTCATATTTTAACTTGTTTTATTTATTTGATTTTATCGTTTCTTAATGCTTTTATTAAGTTTCTTTATTGTGCTTTTAGTCTTCTGTACAGCACTTTGGTCCACTGTGGTTGTTTTAAAGTGATTTATAATAAAGTTGGATTGGATTTGGAGTGACTTAAAATAAGTGCCTATGAGTTTTAATTTAAAGAAGAAAGCTTGAGGACACCAGAATACAGATGGGTGGAAACTGAGCTTTAAACTCTATTCATTGAGTGATGCAGTCTGTGGACACACAGTGTTAATGTTACTTGCAGCTATTTCATTACAATGAAATGAATCAGTGTATAAATGAATGTGATATGGATTAGTGCTATTATACTGAGCTACCTCTAAGTGAAAGGTTGTGAAAATTTAGAGCAATATACGGCAAAGGGCTTTGTTATTGTTTAAATTGAAAGATGCTTTGCTGCATGTATTAACTGTCTGATAGTATCTTTTAACAGTTGATTACATTGTCTTACTTTCCATGGTGCGTGTCTAGTTTTGTTTAAAGTTTGTCTGAATAATACTGTCTTATATAATTTTTTTCCCACCATCGTGTTGCTCTTTCTGATTTTACTCTGCTGTGTCTGTGCTAATTTTGAATGTCATTCTGTTGTTTTACTGGCAAATTCAACATCTGGCCAAGGGATATCAATTGAAACACACTGACACATACGGTATTATTGACTGATGAGCACTGAACCTGAATAAATAAACAGATAAAGCTGTATGATCTGAAATCCGAGGAGAAAATTGCCATAATTGTGTGCTGTCTAAAGCTGAACAGTGATCGATAATTACAGCTAAATTTACGACCTACCCGAATGAAAACAAAGTCAGCTCTCAGGGGTACATTTTCTACACCTGAAAACAGAGTCCGCAAGGGGGTAACATTCTTGTTTCCTCTCAGATCACTTGAATTACAAGATACTGAAAGGTAATCATTGAATTTTTGAAACTGAAAAAAGCGTCACTTTCATTATTTTAAATCATTACAGCCATTTTTTCATTTTCTACAAGTTAACATGTTACTGTAATCACATTAGATTTTTAGTAACACAGACTTTTAACAGCTTACTTTTCCTATATTCAATCACATTACAAAGGCTGATCATTATGTAACTTTCATTACAAAAGGTTGTCAATCACCTGCAAAAATGGTGAATACAAAAAAACAGCCAAAGTGCCTTCTCATGGATGCTTTATTCAGGTGAGAGAACTAAATTGTCAGTAACGTCTACTTTTTTCGAGGTGGGATATTTGCACATTAGTCCAATTTTGTTGCATGAACGGACAAGAATGTCAGAGTGCAAACTGTGCCCAGAAACAGCTATCCATGGTGAACACAACACCAGATCTGCCAAAGCACCTGTGAAAGCATTATGCAAAAAATAAAACTGGAAGTGAAAAACCTCCAGACCCAGAAAGATCAAGCTGAGCCGACCCCAACCGAGCAGCAAAACGTTGATTTACAACAGGCAATAAAAGCAGAGATGAAAACACCTGTGGCATAAAAGACAGAACTGGGATATGCTTTTCTTTTAGGATATGGATATGTGCAGATATATGTAAGGTTTACTGTTGTTTAATGTAATGATGATGAAGTGAGCAATGACTTTTTTGAGTTACAATTAGGGCTGTCAAAATTAATGCTTTAACACAGATTAATCCATCATCATGATTAATCTGATTAACAATTTTAATGCAATTAACCCATCTGCAGCACAGAATGACTCTGCCAATGACGTCTCTGCCAACACATTTCAGCAGTTTGTCCAAGTAGAGTTATCATCACACATACACAAATGGGCTGGTAGTGACAGGCAGCAGAACCAACCCATAAAGATGGAAGACGCTAAACAGCACATTGGCCCTCTGGATGGAAATATAAGTGCAAAAAAAATAAGATGGAACAGTTGTTTCAAGTTGTTTTGTTGAAACTGCTGAAGGTGTTTAATAAAAATGCATACTTAGCACCATTAAAAATTCACAATCCGAACATGTGGTGTAATTTCCAGATCTGATTTGCTCAGGTGCCTATTTTGTATATGTTGCTCGCAAGATGAGTAACACAGTTAACAGCTGTATTTTTTTCATTTCTGACACACGTGAGGTCAGCGTTTAGACCAGGGGTGGCCAACCCTGGTCCTGAAGAGCCACAATCCTGCATGTTTCAGATGTATCCCTCTTCCAGCACACCTGACAATCGTTATCAGGCTTCTGCAGAGCTTGATGATTGGCTTATCATTTGAATCAGGTGTGTTGGAAGAGGGATACATCTTAAACATGCAGGATTGTGGCTCTCCAGGACCAGGGTTGGCCACCCCTGGTTTAGACTAATCCCTTAATGTTGGACATTGAGTCGAATCTCTTGTACAGAGTCACGCTTGACTGGTAACTTTAGGTGTGGTCAATAGCCGATACAAAGGCAGCTTAAAATGCCACGACTTATGACACAACAGACAGAACATGCCATTGGCATGTTACGAGCAGGTCTGAGCTGTGGTGTAGTCGCTTGCCATCTGCGCTGTATAGTCAGTCGTCTGAGTGCTAGATCGGATAGGATCCCCCAGGACAGTTACATGCGTCGTCACTGTACTGTTTGTTTGGCAGCCAGAGGTGGACACACCCGATATTGAATGATTACACTTTCAATTTCTGAGTACCTGTATTCAGTGACTGAATAAACATGTTAAGCTGATAAAAATTTGTCCACAATCTATTCTCTAATGACCAATGCTTCCCTCTTTAATGTGAAGGTAACCCCAAACCAATTAATAATTTTAACAATTTTAATTTTAATAATTTTACTCCGCAGATCACAATCTGCGGAGTAAAATCGTGTAACAAATTGTGTGTGGAGATAAAACAAATAGCAAACATAATTCAGTTTAAAAAAAGATATGAAGAAATGATTCTTGAGAGGTACAGTATTTAATAATGACAATGAGGCCTGTTTGTTTATGGATGATGTACTGATAAATATGCTGTAATTCTTGAAGAAAATGGTTGAATTGTTGAGTCTGTTTGTATGACTGTACTGCCATGATCATATTGTTGTGCGTAATTCAGTTACTGCATTAAGTATTTGTTTTGTAGTATTTGTTCGATGTTAAAATTAGGAAAATAGTATTGTTTGATTCTTGTATCAAGTTAGTGATAAAGGTGTAAAAGCACTGAGGAAAGTTTATACTTCTTCCTACTCCTTTTCGACCATGAAAAATTCAGACTTGTATGTGCTTGAAGATAGATTCTGTCCATTTAAATGTTTTATTTTGTTTTATTTCATTTTATTTTGTTTCTTTGCATGTTTGAAATAAATAAATAAATAAATAAAATAAAATTAATCTAATGTATTTCCAAATATACATATTTTTCTGACCTGTGTTTTTTTTAATGGCGCTAAGTATATATTCCCTTCTTTCTTGAGTCTGTTTGCTCATGCAAAATGAAACACGATTAATATAGATTAAAAATGAATGATACTTAATTGTGATTAATTGAAATGAATCCACAGCAACCCTGTGATTAATCTGATTAAAAATTTTATTGTTTGACAGTACTAGTTACAACCCAAACACTTTATTTTATTCTATTATCATTTATCTGTATTAAAACTTAAAAACATCACACAGACATTATCCTCAGTTCACCATAATAAGAGATGCCTGAAAACAAATTCTTTTCATTACTTTTTGTATTACTACTGAGCAATTAAAACTATTTTATGTGTATATTACAGTAGACTGGATGAGCTTATTTCCAACTACTCTGTGCCACAACACTTGTCACAACAGGGATGGCATTTTGTTTTTTGGATTATCAATGCAAGAGTGACCTTTTTTGGACTGAATGGGTACCATATTGGAGTGCTGTAACCAGGTGTTCTAATAAACCTCATTTCCCCTCCGCTGTTACCTGGCAGACGACAGGGAACTGCGATCTATGGACGTGGTGACCATCAATCCCCAGCGGAAAAACTGCAGCCAGAGCCATCATACAGCCAACTGCTGTCATGTTGTTCAGGTACGGCTGAGAGTTCTGAATGTACCTGAAACACAGACACATTCACAAGGACATAAGCAAACACATTCAGAAAAAATGTAGGACACTTCTTCTTATAAGATCAGTAAGTTTTATTACAAATCCAGTAGCCTTTATATCCTTTATATTAGTGTGCTAACTGCCCTCATCCTGTTACATTACTGTCTAATTATCGCTTTGTTTGGTTATAAAAAAGAAATGACTGCATTAAAAATCATCTCCCTCTGGCTTCTTCCAGATAATTTTGCTCTGTCATCTATTTGCTTCACTGGTTGACGACGTGTTCATAACTTATAGTTGTTTTGTTGGCCTCAATCAGTTGATGAGTTTGTAAACTTGGAGTGTTTTCCTCTGGGTTTAGTTTCTTTTCATGCTGAAAAATCTAAGTGAAACAGAATGCATCACTAAAAACCACATGAGAACATTCACTCCTCTTGAATCTGGGGCTGAGCTAGAAAAGTAAATACAGGAAGAAGGTCCTGCTTTTTGGACATGGATGTATTAAGAGAACTAGTTACTAAGAAACTCAGGCTTGTCGTCATTTCCCCCTGTAACCTAAAAATCCTTTTCCCCAAAGACCGCAATGATAAAAGAGATGTCTGTAAAACTGCTGACAAGACACCTACAACTGCAAACACTCAAATATTACTTTGTATACAGTTTAATCTCCTTATTGGCAGCTACAAACAATGGGTATTTAACCCATAAAGACCCAAACACCCACTGGCAACCAAAATCATTTACTGATATAAAAAGTTAAATCCCTGTTGATCCACTAATCCTATCAATACATGTAAATAATTGGTGTAAAATACAGTTATTCATCTTTTCATGGTCATCAGATACGACCCATTTGGACATTCAGAGGCTCTGTGGTTACCATAGAAACACCATCATCTTCTACAACATTGCTTCATCAGTAAAACCCATGGAGTTGGATCAATGACAGTGAATAGAAACATCTGATTTATGTTCAGTTAACGATATATTTTACTACTACATATTTTATTGTTTTTGATATAATAACCCTCAACTTTAATTTGAGCTTTTATGAACATTACATGATTAGTTAATTAAACACAGGAAAATACCTAGTTTTAACTGAAAAAAAGCAAAATACAGCAGATAATATTATAATAAGTGGTGATAAATTACTTAAGAAAGGTTAAAAATAGAGAAAAAATAATTTATTAACTGCCAGAAAATTAGGTCTGGGTTTTTATGTGTTAAACTTCAGATGTCAAAATCGGCGACCTGGCAGGTTGTGACCCCAGGAAGACGCAGGTGAGGCCAGTGACTGAAATGTTGGTTCACATGTGCATTGGACTGCAAAACATGGAAGTAAACCTGGAAGGCAGAAAATGTCCTATTGTGTGCACCAGTGATAAACTTTGAGGTTTGTCCAGTTCTGTTAGTACATCCATGGTCCCACATGCAGAAAATTTTAAAACAATACAATCAGGTGCATCCTTATGTTTAGATTAAGCCATTAAGATCTATATTATAAATACAAAAATAGTAGGACACATCATATCTACAGCTTGTAGATAAAAAAGATGAAAAAGATTTTTAAAAAATGTTCATGTCAGTTGTTAATTATTGCAATAAACCTAAAATCAATATGTCTTTTATCATTTAAAGCCTTTTTTTTTATGAGTGAGAATCTAAAAAAACAGGCAGTTACTAGCAGGTTAAAAGGATAATTTATGATCAGAACATGACAAATGTGACAGAAATCAAAAGGTAAGACATTAAATAAAATTGGTACTCACATTTTATAGAGTGTGAGTGACATTAAGTAAAAATCTGAAGCACTTTGTAAGCATAGATGACTGTATATACAAAATTACTATAAAAATTCAATACAAATCTTTACTGCAGTGCCAATAATGGGAATAAAAATTTACATTATTTGCATTACATTTACATTTATGCATTTGGCAGACGCTTTTTTCCAAAGTGATTTACAGGGGAAAACCAATCAAATCAATCAATCAAATTTTATTTATGTAGCGCCAAATCATAACAAAAGTTATCTCATGACACTTTACATATAGAGTTGGTCAAAACCAGACTCTATAATACATTACAACATGTATCATTATGATTTTGTAGACCAGCCTCCTGTTAGCAACGAAACACCTGAATTCAATGTGTCCCAATACTTTTGTCAACATAGTGTATGACATCCATTAAAAACAT
Organism: Sphaeramia orbicularis; assembly: GCF_902148855.1. Lineage (NCBI taxonomy): Eukaryota > Metazoa > Chordata > Actinopteri > Kurtiformes > Apogonidae > Sphaeramia > Sphaeramia orbicularis. The sequence continues at coordinate 19,348,472 of NC_043972.1, forward strand.
TGTTAAACCTAAGTATAATATGAAAACTTGTCTCCTACAACCTAAAAAATGGGAGATATTTGTGAGGATTAACTAAAGTCAGTGGTTAAATGTAAACACACACACACACACACACTTGTAAAAATTAAAACACAAACATCACTGTTTCTGGTTGTTTCTTGGTTAAAACATATATTTGCTGCTTCTGGGTCAAGATAAAACACACCTGACCATTTCTGACAAATCCATACTCATGATATGATGTTTATGGACATATCACTTTAATATTACATTTCATTGTGCACATGATAAGGCCTTCCTCACCCACTCACTCACCCACGTACATTGTTTTTTTTTTCCATTTTGAGAACATATGCAGTAAGAGAAGTTTGAAAGAATCTCAGTATTAGTACATTTTAGAGAGTTAAAGATAATCTACAGTCCAAAAAGTCAAAGCTCAGCTCTGCTCTGCGGCATGAACTCATCCTTCTGCAGATATTTCTTATTCTGTCATCCCATTGAAATGGCCTTGCATTGCCAGGAGGCCACATCTTATTTAGTGTATGCATTTCCTCACACATAAACACTAATTCTGCTCACAAAGTAACACACATCAACACATACACTCTCACTCACTGGCCTCAATCCCCCATTTGCTACTTCTGAAGAACCTTTAATACCGTTATGTGCCATGTGACATTTAATGCACTGTGGGAGTGTGTTAGTAATGGGGAATGTGCATTTCTTTATGCATTATGCACCATTTCTTATAGCTTTCTTGAACTGTGTTTGATTGAGGCTGATTTTCTAAATAAAACTGACAGTTTGGACTCCTTTTAATGAATCTTCTGTTCGCATTTTAAGTGAGTCCAAGGGATGTCTCTGATGACTAAAACTGACAGTGCACCAGTTGTTTGGTTTAAGACCCCAAGTCACCTCTGGTTTTTTTTTTTTTTTTTTGTCATTTTGACAAGCAACAAACAAGTGTGAAGCTATAGTCTGGACACGTTTGGTGACCGTCGCCCTGCATCAAAACAAGACCCGTAAGGAAAAAAAGAGCCCCTGTGTTTACTTATCTTCTAGTGCCACAAAGAGCTTAAGAAAAAAAAAATAATTTAAGTATTCTGTAATATTTTAGGAGGACATTTGGTCTGCAAATAGCCTGATTAACCCTCCAGTGTGCCTGAGACAAAATGAGTTGTGGGACCTCCAATTTATGTGATTTACGTGAAGAGGCAATATACAAAACATTTGTAGGAACCTGGGTTGGGAAAAACAGTAATTTAAGAATATGCAGCATGCAAGCAAAAGATAAACTGAAAAAACTGAATTAAAAATATAGGACTTCAAAAATATATTTTAACAGGCAGGCTTTCAAACTCATATTCAACTTCCTATTACTGTGGAACTAAATTACTAAACAAACTTATAATGAATTAAATAATAATTAACTGCACTGAACTCTGAGGAACCCCTAAAACACACACAACTGGGTTTTAACTCTATTTGACTTCCTTGTGAAATTCATTCACTGGCTGCCTGCACGGTAACCATGGCAACCATGCTTTCATACCCATCATATGTGTACATAATTTTCCACCAGCAGACTGATTTTTATTGTAGTTCAGATTAGAAATGATCATTAAAACTACCCATATTTTATTGCTCTCTTAGAAGCAGACCTTGACCCACCTTCAACCTTTTCAACACAGCTTTGAACTTTTCATGACGCTGCTAAGAAGACATTTTCAGATTTATACTGGCAAGTCTGGTTCAACAAGAAATGACCACCGGTTTTACGTAGACTGGAACAATCCACGCCAAAGAATTCAGTTGATATCACTAATTATTGTGATAAATGTTATATCATTTCTTTCTTTGCTTTTGGTTCCTCAAAGTTGATGTTTGGACATGTGTGAACGCTGAAAAAAACAGATGCATTTTTGTTATTGTAGTTGTAAAAAGATGCAACAAGGTAACAGTGACACGAAAGAGAAAATGAGATCAAAACTATGCAAAAGGACATAACGAGATGAAAAAAACATAAAAGTAACATCATGAAAACTATGTAAAAGATTAAATGAGACAATGAAAAATACAATATGGAAAGGCAGTATGAACAAGGAAATAAGACAAAAGTAGTGATTTAGTGCATACAAGATTTAGTATTTAGTTTGTTTTTTAATGTAAGGTCTTATCCCGAAGGACAAAAACAATATACAAGATGATTGTGGTATTAAACTCTCCTTTATGGTCAGAGCACGGCAGACATCAAAATATACAGAGTAAAATTTAGCAAAACAAAACAAACAAAACAAAAAACACTGAAGTATTTGGACATGCTTTCCCTGAGAATGTAAAGAAAATAAACCTTACCAAGAAAAGAAAAGTGGAAATAAATAATGTAAATAATAATAAATATAATTATCATCATATATAAAATTATATCACCATAATAAGTAATATTGTTTTATTTAGCACTAGCTTTAAATGATTTAATGATGATGGATGGATGATGATGATGATGATGATGATGATGACACCCGATGATGGGGTTTTTTTGTTTGTTTTTTTTTCTTTTTTCAGTGATTTTAAAATTAAGCAAACCACAATAAAAACTCATTACCTCATGCACTGTTTTATTAGAGAAAACTCTTCCACTCTGAAAACAATGTCCACTGGAGATGAAATCAATTAGTGTCACAGTACAAAACTAAGAGTTGAAAAACTAATACAACAGCTGTAAAAAGCTCCATTTTAATATGCCAGAGGATTATTTCAGCACACTTTGTCTACCAGAGACAAAAACAAAAACATAGTCAATCAAAAGCTAACAAAAAAAAAACCAAAATAATTCCAGTTCCACAAAAACATCCTAATTCTGCTGGACAAATATGTATGTCTGTGGTGTTGAATTTAATTTGTTTTTTTCAAAAATCTCTAGGATAAACAAATGTAGTTTTAGAAATGATCAAAACACAGTTAGATCTGGAGGGAAGCAGGAGTGTATCAATTACTAGAATGAAAATGGAAAAGGGCAAAAGGAAGTCACTTTGCTGAAAAGTGGTGAGGGCCACTACTTTTCAGATGAAAACTGTTGTAGATGGTGTTCAATATATGTGATAAATATGAATGTAAATATGTAAATGTACATAAAAGTACATTATAAAAGTACATAATTCAACAATATACACAGTTGCTCGTAAAACTGGAGTAATATATTTTTATCTCTCTCATGAAATGATTGTGACATTGTCATTTATTCACAAGTGTAACAGGGACTCAGTATGTAATCATTGCACCTGGCCAAAAGTGATAATTGATGTATATAAATAGAACTAATAAGAGGAATGTGTGAAAAATAAATTATTCTAACTTGCATATACCATATGCCATGTCATTTGTAAATATGGTAATGCAGACATACCAAAAACTGTGTGTCTGAAAGTAAAACTTTTGGCTCTAAAGCTTGTAAAGCCTTTAACCTGGTGATAACGCATCCCAGCCCACAACAGTTTTATGGTAATTTCCAGTTTTTTTCTTGCAGGAATAAAATGACAAGCAGCCACCTTCATATAGAGTCAATGGGCAGCAATAACTTGTTTTGTCCTCCAGTAGAGGTGGAACTTAATTGCACAAGCTCCATGAGGTTGTTGGGAGATAATTAATGTTATAACTTTACATATCCAGACAAAATGAGATGATACCACTAGTGAAAAGTAAAAGTCATAGAAGTGAGGAACACAACTGAGACTTGAAACGGTGTCACAAAGTCGTCTCAGTTCATAAATTGCTCATTTAAACCTGCAACTTCCTCTGGTCTTTAAATTGGGCTGCCATGTATTTCTGTAGCTTAACAAGGCAGTCGGTGGCAAAGTTGTTTTATAAAAACAGCTTACTGCATAAATTTGATTTGATTTGATCTGACTCATAGTGTTTTGGCTGCTGAGAGCAGCCGTCGGTGAAGCTGCGTTTGAAACATAATCAAAGCTGGAGGAGGGCCTGACTGGCACGCAGGAGCCAGCCAGATACTCCCAAAGGAACAAACCTCTCCAGCTCTCCACAAACTCCTGATAAGCTCATGGACTTATGGGACGTTAAATCATTTTGACCCAGGTCAAACATAAAAATACTGTGTTAAAAAGACATCAGAGATGTGCTGCTTCTGCTCCACAGACATGTATTAAGCTTAGAAATCCTAGATCAAAAGGCATTTTTTAAAGGAAGTCTATTTGCATTTGGTCTAGGGCTAGGCTTAAGCTGTGACAATGAAACCAGCTGCTAGATCTCAAAAACCACGCCCAAGTCACTAACTTTGCACTCCCTAAACGCAAGAAGCAGCGTTTATATTAACCTCTAAACAGGGAAGGATTTTCACTTTTAATTTATTTATGTGACTCACTATATTTTACTTTCAGAAATCCTTCACATTCAGCCACGGAGCTGCCCAGTCCAACCTCACAGACAGAGCATCCTTTTAGGAGCAGCTGGGGGCTGTTAAACCATGTCATCTTTAATCACTATTGAAGTTTTCTGAGCTACTTCGACAGGTGACTTTCATGTCACAGTCACAGTGTGTTTCTGACCTCTAGGACTCTGCTCATGCCCGGCTTAATAAATCAATCAATCCTCATTAATTTCTGCTTTTTTAAATCTTTTTAACCTTGCTCTTCGGTAGGCAAGTTTAATTTGATTTGATGATTCGTGATTTTTGCTAATGTTTCTCAAAAGGACAAACAAGAACAAAAAACTACAATCAATTATACTCCAGGGTTTCTTATAATTTACCGTAAAAAGTTCTAACACAGACTCGTCACTGCTGTCGTCTCACTGAAGAGGTTAGATTAGTTTTATCCAACATATATGACAACCAGTGAAACAAATACATGAAAAAATAATGAATTAAAACATGGTGAAAGATTAGCATTTCTGTTGATTTTATAATATTATAACTTGTACTTTATTTCTGAAAAGTGTTTAAAACCACAGGCCTTTGTGAAATAAACTATGCACAAGCTTAGATTTATTATGTTTTCTTATATTTATTTACCAAGTTGGTAATTTTAGTGCTTAATCTTTTCAATATTATCAGAAGATAAACGGCTCAGCTTTCATCAATTTCCAATTTCTGTGCTTGCTGGAAGTCGACCACAAACATTATCCCTGCACCATCTCTTCTGTTGTGTTTCATTAACTCACTGTCATTCAGCATTTGGAGAAGATTTATTTCCTTTTTTTCAACCTCTTTTTCATTCCGACATTTTCTCTGCATTGACTTCTTAAAAATTGGCTTTGTGCTGTTAACAGTTTTTCACCCTATGAGCTCTTTTATGGGTTAAGATGATTTGTACATTCCCTTTTTTTTTTAAACCAGATCCCAGTGTTAACTGTAAAGCCCAGTTCAGAACAAGCAATCAATAGCTGCTTTTCCATTGCACATCTGCGCAAAATTTTACCCATATTCACTAAATGTCGGAAAAACACAGAAGCGTGTAATGTCGGTTTTTCCATAAAATCACAAATGCGATAATTTGTTTATTTATTATCGCGAGATGACATGAGAAATCATTCCATAAACATGGTGACAAACATAAATATCGTGTTGATTTACAGATATATTCATTATTATTATTATACATCACTCCTCTATCCTGTCCTAAATTAAAAAATGATTTGGTTTCCTGGTGTGTCCACACATACGCAATGTTTCTTTTAAAACTCTTCTTCTTTGCTTGTTGTAACGTCCATCAACATCCGTTTTTTTTTCTTATTCATGTGACTAGTCGCGGTAAAAGGTCTTTCCACTGCAGTTTTGCATGATTTACCATTTGCGCTGTGCCCGAAAAACCACCTCTTGCCAGCGCAAAAACTTTTAATCAAAGCGAAACCATTAGGCAAAGCAAGGCAAGGCAAGTTTATTTGTATAGCACATTTCAGCAACAAGGCAATTCAAGGTGCTTCACACAGGACATTGAAATAAAAGAAACAAAAAGAAACACATTTAAAACATTATAAAAGAAACATATAAAAGGTGATCAAAAACAGCAAGCAAGAAAACAACACATAAAATCAAATAAATAACTAAATAAATAAAATACAATAAAATAAAATAAAAATAAAAACACACACATATTAAAGTAAAAGTTGCAGTGCGGAGTTTCAAAGAGAATATAATATTAGGTAAATTTTTATGCGCAAGTTATATTCACGCAACTTGAGGGTCAATGGAAAAGCAACAATTAAGAAAAGATTTAGAGAATGTTGCACGTAAAGGTTGCAGAGGAATAAACTGACCTGACTCAGCTTGACTCAAACTGATGCCGTCTATAGCAATTCAGCTGAGAAATGGTGAACAGCAATAAAATACCCTACCTAATATCTTCAAATACCTTCAATATAGACTGTATTTGCTCTAAATATGTCTAGGCTTTTATTTCTCTCAGGTGCAGAAAGTGCCAGTATGTGTTAGAAAAAGGCCTTTATTTCTATTTTCCTGTGTTTAACAATAAGAAATTGCTCTGTTTAGTACAAAACCTCATTGGGATCCACTCCCATTTGTGCTGAAATATGCTTTTAGAACAAACACATCACTCAACACTTCCTACCTCCAAAAGTTTGAAATTAAAAGTCCTCCAGCTCTTCGGTGGAAAGAAACCATTCATTTCTTTGCATGTCTTTTCTTATGCAAACTTTCATCTGATGCTTGTAAACTTCTACAATTTACAGTTTAGTTTAGATGCTAACATCACACAAAGCTGCAACTTTATGAAAACAATTTAAACTTCATAACCCAATCAATATTTAAAGGAGTGATATTTTGCTTTTTTAATAAAATTATGCATTTTAAAACATTTCCCTGTGGTCTACATAAACTGTAAATGCTATGCTTGGGTCTGAATTCTTCATTAATTCAACTCCACAGGTCCATCTTCAACCCTATTTCTGAGTAATGACACCAGAAAGGTGGTTTTGAGCTCTGGCCCTTTAAATGCACATGAGCCATTTCACACCCCACCCCCTCCAGGTTGTTGACCTTGTTTCTTTGTCCCGTTCATCCACTTGTGTTCGTTAATATATAATGGATTAGATTTATATAGCACTTTTTCTATAAACGCATACTCAAAGCGCATACAGTGGATCCATTATTCATTCACTCTCACATTCCCCCTCTGGTGGTGGTAAACTACATCTGTAGCCACAGCTGCCCTGGGGCAGACTGACGGAAGTGTGGCTGACAATCTGCGCCTATGGCCCCTCCGACCAGTACCAAACATTCACACACATTCAGTCACCAGTGTGAGTAGCAGCACTGGAGGCAAGGGGGGTGAAGTGTCTTGCCTAAGGACACAACAGCACATGGACAGAGCAGGATTCGAACCGCCTTTGGTTATTGGACAACCTGCTCTACCATCTGAGCCATGGCGCCCCCTAATACAATACAACCAACAACTGAACATTTTAGGTACTTGGCTCGAAAGTTTGGACATATTTTCAGTATGGACTACACCTGCTGCTGCTGATAAACAATTATGTTGTACTCGGACAAATTGACCTTATATGTGCAAATGTCATGACGTAACTAGTTATAAACGTAACAAATTAAGAAGGAATTGTCAGTCAGTATTCTCTAAAATATCTGGACCACATCTCTGGAATAATCTACGACCTGAACTTCAATCAACATCTTCATCATTATTTAAAAAGCATCTGAAAAGGACTCCAATTCATGAAGAAATGTAAAGCTGTATATCATTTGATTTATATTTGATAATTTGTAATTTGATTTGTATTTTTATTGTTTTTACTTTAGTTTATTATTTCAGTTACATCTTATTTTTAATTCTTTTTTTCTTTTTTTTCCCCCGTGTATTGTTTATTTCCAGGGAGGTATTCACATAAGCCTTTTTTGGCTTCTATCGTCTCCTGCACAATGATGCTACTTGTTTGAATGTTTTTGTTTTTTTTTATTTTTCTCTTGCTGTTTTATAATGTGCAAGTAAATAAAATAAAATTTAAAAAAAATTAAAACAGGTTGTAGAAATCCACTTGATTTTTGCTATAATGAATATAAAGATAGCTTTGCAGCACCTGGAGGGTTCAAACTCAAAGTTTTTGAACTATTAGGGTCCAAATACACAAATAAATGTACCAGAGACTAATAAAAGTAGGTTTAGCGAAACATGACCCCTTTAAGGAATGTAAAGAGATCAAATTCAGGATTTTGAGAAAAAAACAAAAAACTTACAGAACCAGAACCACCAGCCTGACTAAAACAAACCTGTTGGCTATGATATAAACACCAGTTCTCATTTCCTGCTGGTAAACTTACCGGACATTGCTGTTGTAGATGTTGAAGGTTAGACAGACGATGCCGAGGAGGATGCCGAGGCCAGCGAAGACAGACACGGCTGCAAACAGCTTCTGAGACAAATATCTATACTCTTCAATCACTACGGTCCGATCCGCTGGAGGACCAGCACCTGAATAAAAAACAGAAAGAGTAATGTGCAGTTAGTCTTTTATTTTATTTGATCCTTTATCTTTTACTCTTCCCACTCAGCTCCCACTCTGCTGTATTAATGGACTGATAGAAGTCCAAATTACAGTTTTTGACAACTGGGTTTAAAGCTTGAATGGTTTAAAATCCATCTTCAGTGGGGTATGTATTTCTTCCTGACCTTGCAGACAGTAGTTTTAAAATAAAAACTCAAATAGAAGTATGGAATTTGCTCTTGAAGCTCTTAGTGATAAATTGAAGTGTCTGGTTCAAGGATCAAAGAAGAATCTGCTTTGAAGAGATTTACACAGAGACAAGGATTTAAAGTCAAAACTACGCAGAAAGTATCAAACTTACACTACAAATTTCATAACAGCTGCATTTGGTTCCAAGTGGACTTATTTAGCATGGATGGTATTTATTTATTATCATGTTTCTTACATTTTTGTAAGCAGATATGGTAATGGTTCAAAATGATGAACAGAGGGCCAGTGTTTTCACTACCATTATTCATCATTGTCAGGTTTGTGGTAAGACTACAGGGACGCAATAGAAAAGTTTGTCTGAACTGACTGACAAACATGTTTTAAAGGGGTCATATTTTGCTAAACCCACTTTTATTAGTCTGTGGTCCATTTATTTGTATATTTGGACCCTAATAGTTCAAAAACTTTGAATTTGAACCCTCCAGGTGCTATAAAGCTATCTTTATATTCAAAAAGAGAGGGATGGTATAAGTTAAGGGAAATGACAAATTTTAAAATCCAAAGATGTCGAACCCAAAGAAAAGATTATGTTTAACAAATAATGGTGTAAAACTATGGAACAGACTGAGTGTGGAGCTGAAACAATGTCCAAACATCAAACAGTTTAAAAACAAATACAAACAAATGATTTTTTACAAAATACAGAGAGGAAAGAGCTTAAGGAAGGGAATCCACTTGTTTTTCAGAGTGGAGCTTTGCCACATATGTGCTGACAATATTTAGTTTAAATATGGATATATGAATATATTACTATTGTACTTTATAGGACAATATTGAATATTATATGTGTGTATATATATATATATATATATATATATATATATATATATATGTGTGTGTGTGTGTGTGTGTGTGTGTGTGTGTTTGGTTTTGTTTGTTTTTTAGTTTTATTAATATCTGAGTGATGATACTGATATGATAATTGTAAGTGGGTATTATTATATTAGTGTATATAGGAATAAGGATGTGTGATATTGTTATATTGTTGTTATTATTATATTGATATTCATATAAAATCATGATTGCTATATATAGATCATAAGGAATAGAGAATTGAGGGTAGGAGTATATAAGTTTTTACTTCTTCCTACTTGTTTTTGAGCATGTTTAATTTCATTTATTTTATTTATTTATTTTTTTTCCTTTTGTTTACTTAGCAATCTTTTATGTATCATTACTGATACTTTGATGGTTGATTTTGTTTTGATTTCACTGTCTTTATGTTCAAAATAAAGATTTCAATTAAAAAAAAAATTCTGTGAAAATATGTACAAACTTCGAGACGCTTACCTAAAATGTTCAGTTGTTGGTTGTATTAACAAACACAAGTGGCTGAATGGGACGGAAAGCACGGTCAAGAACCTGGAGGGAGTGGGGCGTGAAGTGGCTCATTTGCATTTAAAGGGCCAGCGCTCAAAACCACCTTTCTGGTGTCATTATTCGGAAATAGGGTTGAAAATGGACCTGTGGAGTTGAATTAATAAAGAATTCAGACCCAAGCATAGCATTTACACTTTATGTAGACCACAGGGAAATGTTTTAAAATGCATAATTCCATTTAAAAAGCAAAATATCTTCTTTAAAGAAACCACAGTCCATCTTGTCTGACTGAATCCACCCGATGCGGTCAGAGTTTCAAATTTTTCCTTCAGATTCCTAAACCTTGTATTACTGAATATCAGAAGGGAAAGGTAACATCTGCTTACTCAATTAAGTCTGTTTATATTCTCCTTAAACTAAATTGTATTCCTTTATCAACTGTTATTTATTAATTTTATCTTAATACAACACTCTACTTGGCTTTTTTTGTGTCATTTTTACTATTATATTGTCATGTTGTGTGTCACTTTGCACGAGTATTGGTGTGTTATTGCTGTTGCTGTTGTCTCTCTGGGGACAAATGAAGTTCTGCTTGACTTGGTTAGACCACTTGGGTGCAGTGTCTGAGCTGATGAGTCAGAAAAAACTATGAGGATTATCCCTGTATGAGATGTGGGTTTTTTTTCTCGAAATAAGCTTTTTAAAAGTTGCATCATGGGTCATTAGTAATGTTAATGTTGCTTCAATCTGTTCATGGTGATGCTTTAGTGTCTGTCAGCACTAAAGAAATAAAGTCAATGTTGGCTTGTTCATCTGCATCCATTTCTACATGAAAGCAGAGGAGAAAACGCAAATGCAAAAGAGTGTTTGTTTTCTCTTTTGTTTCTATTTTCTCTTCTGCATTTGCGTTTTCTCGTTTGCATTTGTGTTTTCTCTTGTGTTTATTTTCTCTTTTGCAGTTGCGTTTTCTCTTTTGCATTTTCTCGTGTCCATGTTTTCTCTTTTGCATTTGCGTTTTCTCTTGCGTTTGTTTTCTCTTTTGTATTTCTGTTTTCACTTTTGCAGTTGTGTTTTCTCTTCTGTGTTTGTTTCTCCTTTGCGTTTGTGTTTTCTCTTTTGCATTTGTGTTTTCTCTTTGCGTTTGCGTTTTCTCTTTTTTGTGTTTTCTCTTTTACATTTGCATTTTCTCTTTTGCGGTTGTGTTTTCTTTTTTGTGTTTTCTCTTTTGCATTTACATTTTCTCTTTTGTGGTTGTGTTTTCTCTTTTGCATTCGTGTGTTCTCTTTTGTGTTTCTGTTTTGCAGTTGCATTTTCTCTTTTGCATTTGTGTTTTCTATTTTGCGTTTATGTTTTACACTTCAGGGCCACTGTACTCTCTGGACCTTCATGATCATGAAGCGAGTTCAACATAACTTTTTCCATTGTCTGGTTTGACAAAGCTTCAAATTTGTAGTCACACATAACAACATTGTCTGGTGCAGACTTTTGAACTTCAAATACAGTGAGTATGTTTACATGCACACTATCATTCCAAATATAATAATGACAGGTTTTATGTAAAATGTACATTCTGTTTGGATATTCTGAATAAGGACTTTCTCCAAATGGAGCATTTTCAGTCTCAGACATGTGGGATATGTTGACTTTATTCCGGCTTCATGCAAATTCTTTGGACATGTATACAGTACATTTCGAAAAAGAATCTAATTTTCATGTTTTACTGCAAGTTGCAACACATGGGCCCTGATTACACTGAGCTGGAATAAAGACAGAAATCCTCTCTGGTAGAGATAGATGATGAAAGAAAAATCCAACTATCATCTGAACAAGCAAGAGACCTCATGTTAAAGATTATGACACAGAATATCAAGAGGTTTATAGATCTGAACAAACATCCAAAATCCTTTTTCAAGAAGGAACATCTGAGTGAGTCAATACAGTGGAACATCGACCACTAGTGGAAAACTTTGAATAAACTATATTGAAAAAAGGAATATTAGTGGAATACTCATTTTGATTTGTCATGTAAACAACTGAGCAGTGTGAGAGTAAAACCAAACCAAAGCTGCTGTATACCATGTAACAAAAACTTCAACTTTAGTTTGAACTTTTGCTGAGGTCACAAAGGTGATTATCAGCACCGGGTTTCCCCTCTCTGGTTTTGAGTGAGTTCATAAAAAGCGGGGGTGGATCAGGAATAAGGATGGGTCTAGAGCTGTGCATTTCCCACAGAAAAACACAGATGTGAGGAATTTATGGTTGGTCTAAAAGCAACTGCTGCTGCCAAAGTGAGGAAAGAAAGCTGGTGACAAACTCCACACTGGAAAAACATGTGACTGTACACTGCACATGCTTCACTGCGTAAACAGAGACTGATTGATCATCTGTTTATTATGGGTACAGATAATGAGGAGACAGCACACAAGCAGGGAAGTGGTTGTCACATTCACATGCATACTTTTAGTGAATTAAATCATGTCCTTCTGCAGTTCTATAATTGCACTTACAGTCATATAAATTGTGCATCGCAAGTTGGCATAAATTATATGTCCTTAAAGACACATTTCATTCATTTAAATTCACATTCCTGTTGAAAAAAGCCAAAGGTCCACCTTGTTCTTAGAGTAAAGGTCAGAGGACTTACATAAATGCATTCAGATCGATCACCACTGGGAATCTACCCTGCGTCACTGTCACTCTAAAAGGCTTTTAATGTTGGAGAAGGTGTGTCTGTTTACCTTTAAAGATCTGCTTCTGTCTATTTATATACAGAGATCTTCTAAACATTTCCCTACATTTACAGCCCACTGCAGTGTGGAAAACATTCTCAGATCAGTAAGTTCAACGAACAGAGAGTCATAGCTTCACTGGTCTTAAACTCATTTAATACAGAAATAAATGTTTTCACAGCACAGATGTAGAGAAGCCTGCTTATCATTATATTGTGTATGTAAACTAACAGCACACACCTCTACCACCTGTATGAAATTTAGATTCTGCTCAAGCACAAACAAAAAGAAAAAAAAAAAAAGCATTTCTGGACTATTACCAGCGACTCATAGTTAAATCTAAATGCCACCAATTATTACGGTGTAGTGTGCAGATAAGCAACTTTGGTGTTAATTAAGAGCTTGAGTGTTAGGGTTCAGTGATGTAAACTGCCTCCCTAATTATTCATGCTTGTATTGCTTTAAGAAATCCTCAGTGAGGAGGGTTCAAAGAGGGGCAGATGGACAGGGAGTCTCTTTTAACGCTCAGCAGCCTCTGACGGTCTGCCTGTCTAAATCCGCGCCTGCCTGCAGACATGTGTGTGCAACAGACTGTGTGTGTGTGTGTGTGTGTGTGTGTGTGTGTGTGTGTGTGTGTGTGTGTGTGTGTGAACTCTTGAATATGCATTCTCCGACAGCACGTGTTCAGTAAACATATGTAAGGCCAACATGCAAATGCAAAGCGAGTAAGTGCTGCGTGAACTCATATGTGGGTGCATATGAATGAATTTACATGTATATAGTATCTATGTGGGTGTGTGTTTGTGTGAGAAGGGGGGGTGAAAGAATGTGTGTGCATGTCAGAAGGGGAGCAGCGCAGCAGTGTCGGAGCGGCATGAAGCTGATGTGTCACATGTCAGAGGAAAGCGTCAGAGTGTCACCCCCTCGAGGGCCGCAGGGTGTCAAGACGCCCATCATGCTCTGTTTAGATACTTGTCACTGGAGCCACGCAACCAAACGAATCTGCTGACATCTAACTGAAGAGCGATTCTGTGAAGTTTGTTTCAATGTAAAGGATAAAGCTGCTGTCTCTGCGTTTCCATTTATGTCAAAAAATATCCTAAAGTACAACCATTTATAAATCAAACTGATGTTGAAAAATTGACTGAAGTTTTTATTTCTTACTCATTTTCAAGGCCCTCAATTTCAATGCAAACCTTCAACTATTAGTTCCTTTTTTTAATGTCTTTAATATCTTATGGATGAAGGGTATCCAGACACCGATCATACTCTGATTAAGTAATTGTCACTGGAGCTCTGCAACCAAACTGTAAATAATCCTGCAAATAACTACTTTGAAATCACTCTCAGTCTATGCAAATTTTCAGTGTATTTGCATTATCTTTGCGTGTATTTTTTGAAAGAATGAATGAATATTTTATTACAGACATATAAAAAGAACAATACACCACCAACAAAAGCAAATACTCAAGGCAAATAAACAACATAATACATCCAAAGAAGAAATATATAAATTTATACAACATAAATAATTTTAGTGTTATTTACATCTCAGAAAAGGAGTAAATGACATTAATAATTCAATAGTTGTATCAGTTTCATGAAATCTCAGAGTAAAAATAATTATGTTAACTACCTTTAACCATGACCTGACATGACATGATTTGAATATTCAAGGGCTTTCAGTAAAATATTGGCCCAAGGTACAATAATCAAAGTAAACCGCTGCAATGCTAATTTTCCACTGAACTCAATGAAGAAGAATAAGATGCAACACCAATACATCAATGAATACAATAAATTATTTCTGTTGAAACAGCTGTTTTTATTCAGGTGAATTCAGACCCTTAATCACAATTATGGAGAATAACTCACTTTTATTTCATATGAATGTATAGTTAATATCATGTGAGAATTGAGAAAAAATCATTTTAAAAACAGCTCTATTGAAAATCCTTAAACATCACTGAACCATTTGCTTGCATTTGAATAAAAAAAGAGTTTCTCGGAAGTTTGTTTCAATATACAGGATTAGACTGGTTTCTCTATTTTTTTCATGTAAAAAAAAAACATAGAAAAACCATTTACAAACCTAAAAAGATGCCTTTGTCTCAAGCTGACTCGATTACTGCAAAGCACTTTTCACTGACACCAAGAGACTTCAGCTCATTGAAAACTCAGCTATTAACCAGAACTAAGAGGAGAGAGTGCATTACTGCAGATTTAGCTGCTCTGCACTGGCTTTCTGTAACATTTAGGATTGATTTTCAGGCCCTACTCCTTAGATACAAAGCCCTTAATGGGCTAGGACCAGGCTAAAATTGCTTACTCCCTTGCTATTTGCCTTCAAGAACATTGCAATCATCTGCTGCTGGTTTATTGGAGGTTCCCAGCAACAGCTGCAAGAAAATCAGGGATCCAGCCTTTGCCAATTACGCCTCAAAGCTGTAGGATATAGATATGAAGGAAGGCAGCTTAAAGGAAGCTAAAAATGTATCTCTACACTCTTCACTAGCTTTAAACTAATTAATTTTGACAACATTTCTGACAAAATGTTGCAATTTACTTCATTTTAAGAATTCTATTTTTTACCTTTGGATTTTATCTTTGATCATACATATTTAATATCATCTTGATTTTACATTTTAAAGTAAGAGTTTACTTCTGATCTATTTTCATCTTGTGTTACATTGTTTATAGCACGTCATACATGTTTTAGACTCATTCTATGACTATTTTATTGGGAATTCTGTTCATGTATTTTCTTTTTTGTAAAGCTGCATTTTTTAAAAGGTGCTAAAAAATAACAACATGAAAATCATTATCAATACATTAAAGGTGCAAAGTTAACAAAGAGTGTTGCAGAGCCAGTTATTTCTTCTTCCTCTCCTGTATTTCTTCAGGCAGTAATTCACAACAATATACAAAAGTTACCTGACGTTGTTAAGGGACACAAACATCAATATTAGAGATAAAATCAAACATTTTCGTTTCACTTCATTGTCCACTATAAAAAAAGTAGATCACTAAATTGTACTTTAAGTTAGGGCAGGTATTTTGTTATTATTACGCATTACACCTATTTTATTTTTACCAACATGCGTCATGTGACTGTTTTTGATCACACACCACATGCAACTGTTCATAACAGTGTTTTTTTATTTCTACATTTACATAGTTAACACATAAAATTAACTTTTTACAATCATAGTAGGGCAGGGTGAATAATTTGTTACATGATCTCCTTTTCAGAGGGTTTATGCTGATGGTATCACTAAATAACAGTAGTCCACTTTTTGCAACTCATTTTTAATGGCTCTAAGTATCAGTGCTTACATTATTTTGCAGTGTTGCATAATACGCTGTTAACATTAACTTTACTAGGATAATCTTGGTGATTCCTTGGCATCTTTTGTGCAACATGTTACATGTAAAGTTTGTTCTGCAGCAGAAGAAATTATGGCTTCAGACAGCCAAATGAATAATTGTGAATTCCTGGTCCAGTTCTGATGTCCAACTGGCAGTGAGTCTGATTTACACAGATGCTTTAGACTTACAGTGAAGTGCAACACATCATTTTGGCTCATTATAAATCTTGGACCAACAAATTAGGCCATGGTGTCAATGTACGTGATTCATTATATATGCATTACAAATGTATGTACAGTTAAGAAAATGTGGGTTAATCTTTATTTTAATAAAGTGCTGCAATAATATAGTTCAAAATTATGCAAAAATGCAGTTACTAGTCAGATAACACCAAAAAACGCCTTCACATATAACTTAAGCCATCCAAAACTAGAGGAAAACTTATAATGGTCTGATTGTAACTTACCTACATTTTATAAGGAGTGAGAAAGTTGTGCTTCACGTCATGGATCTAACTTGCAACATTTTCATATGATTATTTTTGTCAGTTTGCCCAGTCCTACCTGAGAAAAAAAAACCTCAAGATGTGTGGGTGCTGGTTGGTGGTTAAATAATAAAATGCAATCTGAACATATCACCTTTGGCTGAGTGAAATTACAACCACCATAAACCTCAAGCTGACTTTAGTAGACCTAGAATTTCTCTCACATGCCACCAGACCTGCACAGCTGTAGAAACAACTGTAATGACTTTGGTCGTTTTATGGAATTTACTGTCAGAAAAAATAGAGCACTGCCAGTTTTATGTGTTGAATCATCTCCATTGTGCACGAGATGTACGAATGGAAATGTTTCTCCATCTGTTCAGTTCATATATCCACTGTATTATATGACAGCAGGCAGCATATGGTGATGTATTTAAAAGTAACACAAGTTTATTCACAGAAGTCAAACAAACATACTTGTTTTTGCAAAACCAAGTTAACACGCGCCAAGTGAATGTCGTACATGAGTGTAGACACTGCGAATGAATGTATGTTCTGTCCATTCACTCACTGTATTTGCACCATTTAAACACTTCTCCGTCCTTGATCAAGGAATCAGGACAGGGTGTTGCCATGGAGACCCGGCTCTATAACAGTTGCCACAGCGATTAGAAGCAGAGCGGAGCTGAAGTGGTTGTTAAGGCGACCGCGAAGAGAGTGAGAAAGTGAGTGAGGGAGAGATGGCTGGTAAACACACGGGAAAACAAGCAGAGGGGTTAAGCAGAAAACACCCAAGTGTGCTCCACCCTGTCAGCACGGAGCAAGTCAAAAAAACAGCTCCAGAAAGCAGGAAATTACTCATATCCTCTCAACAAGTAGACATCACATGAATGTCTTTATTTAGGGACAGTAAAAATGAATGATGACAAATGAAGCAGGCTGAGAAGTCGGCAACACAGCCTCATCACCTCTGACACTCGGCTCAGCGGTCAACACTGAGTCGACTAAAGATCTGGCAGCTGGCCTTGTGAAGGACATGTTTCCTACATGTATACAGGTCAGCCGTCCCCCCGCTGCTCACACTGACCTGGAATCAGCACTTCTTCTGAGTTCAGTTAAGCCTTGGCAACAGATCATTTCCTTAAAAGCCTAAAAAAGGTGGCTCTCCACGGGCCAGCACAGCGTACAGGATTGATTAGTGGCACACTCGGTCCAGACACAAGTGTGTCACCTCTCCAGGGAGGAATGGGACAGTAAACAACCACAGAACTGGTCTCGGGCGATGAGGCAAATCAACACTAATAGGCTTTTACATCAAACTAGAATATGAACAGCAGGACTTTATGGCCAAAAGTATATGGATGCTCCGCTTAAACAGTGGCTATGATACCACACCAAATGGACAGATCCTGACCAAGGATTTTCCCTTTAACAAAAACTAGCAAATAATGAAAACTAAGTGTGAAAATCAAAGGCACAATATGAAGCAATTGTGCTTGTGTTTTTGTTGACTTCTGTTGACTTCAGCTCATTCGATTTCTCTGCTAACGGCAGGCTCGTTACGCCATACACCCATTCTGTGTGGATGGACTTGATTTTTTCCCCCACAAAAATCCTTAAGCTCTGCTTCTCCACAGTGGCAACGATATGTGACGCTTGTTAGCTTAGAGCTAATCGACCCCTAGCATAACTCACAACACAAGACAAACTATGGAAATGCACAAAGATAGGCAAATGTTACATACTGAACTTCAACTGACATAAAAATTATGATTTGAAACTGTATTCTGTGTTTACAAAACTAAATCAAAGTCTACTGACTACAGATGCATCATGGATAGACTCTTATGGAAGGAAAATGTCACATTTATTTTAGTACTTGTACCATTTTGGCAGTTTAACAAGCAAATAAAGAACCATGGCATCTCCTGCCTCTCTTGCCCTGGAAAAAACCTCCTGCCTGCTGGTTTGGTACCTACCAGCCTAAATATAGTCTCACCTGTGTCCAACCTGGCCAGAGCCTTAAAACCACTGACAAGTGAAAAATGACCTAAAATAATTATTCTTATATTGTAATATAACTAATTCAGACTCAAAATTCCTGACAACAAAATGAGAACAAAAAATAAGTACACGTCTCTAATTATGCCAAAAACAATGAATAATCCCCCCAAAATTAAAGAAAACGTCTTATTTATGTCATATGCTGTTCAACATACTGATTTGAATTTTGAGTAACCAAACCATCTACACTTGACTTATGATAGAAAATGTCTAAAAAGACCAGAAGTGCCAGAACTTTCATAGTGCAGGTCAAGTTTTGGGCAACAAAACACACATTTTTCTTAGAAATGGAATAATGGTTCCCTTATTAACTCCTTGTAATTGGAACCTGTTTTTTTTTTTTTTATTTTATCTCCACTTTCGAGGCTAAATCTGAATTTTCTGCTGCCAAGTGGCTCCTGACCTCAGCCTCATCCCACAGCATGAGATTAAATGAACACTGACCGGACTTTTTCACTCAACATCTATGCCTGACCTCAGTGACGATCCTTGAGCTGAGTGGGAAGATACCCACTTGATTTATTCAACTCTGGCTGAGCTTCCCTCTCAAACTCAATGTTTACGTATTTGATTAATACAGCATAAGTATTGACGTTACTGATGCTCATGTAGTCGCCTGAAAACCTTCAACTAAGATTTTGGCTCCTTATCGTCACAGACTTTAGCCAAAACAATTGTACGTTAAACAGTCTCTTGACATTTCACCAATGAAAAGTTCCCATTTGTAGGAGAGAACTTTAATGTTAGAAGCAACAGCATGGTTAAGAGGTAGTGTTTGGCTACAAAAGAAAGGCTTTCAGTGTTTGGTCTGATTCAGACAGGATCATCTCCCTGCCAGGTGGTTCTGAGGTTTGGATGAGGTCGCATCCATCCACGATTGTCAGACTGGTGGAAAGGTTTCAGAATACAAGATCAAATGGTTGGATTCAACATTTACATTTAAAAATTTTTGCAGCAAAAAGTAGGCCTTAAAACTGCAGTCACAATGTGAAAACACAGCCCTTCCTTCTGTAGCTCTCTCCTCTTGGTCCAAATCTAAAGACTGAAAATAAAGACAGACGAACCTGACGCTGTTTCACAATGATGTGCAAAAGAGAAGACTCTTTTCCAAGCTGAGTAGAGCAGTAGTGTCATGTATGACTGAATCTAAACAGTGATTGGAAATATTACAGCTGCCAGTTGTGCATTTAACCCCTACCTGTCCCTGTCTGAAAACACCTGTGATTAGACAAATCTGCCTCACAGGGTAGATTTTCAACAGCCAGAGTCCACAGAAATGGACAGAATTCTTATTTCCTGTCAGACCATTTGAATTACAAAATGCTGCAGTTTTAACTTTACTCTACCAGTATATAATAGTGCATCACCTAAGCACTTTTGCACAACACACGAGTTGAAGAAACAAAAAACTCTACTGAGATTTCTCGACCATTCTGGAGAGAAATAACACCATATAAGTGACTTGTTTTTCCTGAAAATAAGCTTTTTTAAAAAGTGGGGAATTGTCTATCATTCACAAAATTGGAATGGTGAGTTTACTTCATCAATTAAAGCTGCAGGAGCTGAAATAAGGGAGAAAAATGGCATATTTTGAAAAACACACTTTCATGCTGCAGTTAGGTCCTTTCAGACTAAATCAATAGACTAAATATAACGGAGATGCTACTTTTGAAAGTTTTTATTTTAAATGGAGCTGTGGATTCATGTCTGGTTCAGGTCTGCCTGGATCTGATCGGTGATTGATTATTACAGCTGTCTATTGCACATTTAATCCCCTATCTGTCTACAAACATCAGCCTAAATATGGGTCACATAAAGGGGTAGAATTATTACATCCTCAACACAGAGCAATTGGATTACAATATAATGAAAAGCAACTTTTTTTGCAATTCTTTTTTTTGTTGCTTTTATCGGAAATTTTGCTCCGTGAAATCAAGCACTACAGATTTCTCGGATATCTTTTGTGTTTTTTAAGTACTATCTAAATATAGGACTGACACTCAATGATGCACAGATTAGCACTGTCACCTGTCAATAGGGTTTTGATCTCATTGCCAACTGGCATGGATTCTCTCTGGGTATTACAGCTTCCTCCCACCATCCAAACACATGCACCTTAATAGGTTAACTGCTCAATCTAAACCACCTTAGAAGTAAATGTGAGACTGAATGGTTGTTTGTCTGTATATGTCAACCCTGTGATGAACTGGCAGCATGCGTGTACCCTGCCATCACCTGTTGGTAGCTGGAAAAGGCTCCAGCACCGCCATGACCCTCTCAAGAATTAAGTGGTTTATAAAATGAATGAATGAACAAATAAGGACAAAATTAGGCCGAAATGCAAAGAATTCAGTCAAATAACATTAACAAAAAAGCCACCTAAGACCTCCATAAACCTTGGGAAAACCCTGCATGTAGTCATTGCTGTAACTAGTCTGAATATGGTAATGGGTGTATTTTTGGTGTCTAAACATTACTGGGCATGTGATGTACTGTAGGTTCTTGTCAGTAAGTAACTCCTTTGTGATGTCAACATGTTTTTTTTTTTTTTTGGTTTGTGTGCTCTTGCTGACTCTACTGGAGTTTTTAACACATGTTAGACAGTGTGTGTAATTTTGGGTGAGCGTCAGCAGCTAAATAACTAGCTTCACGTAAACTAGTGGTTAGGCAAAATGCAGCATGATTACATATCATTTAGACAGTAAGGAAGTCTAAATAAAGCCCCGCCGAGGAGGTCTAATGTCAAGGAAGAAAAGATGTGATGATGTTGACTCACAAAGTGACAGACAGACATAAATTCAGACTCAGGAAGCTGAGTGAAGGCAGTGTCATGAACTCCATCTTACCTATCCAAACATCATTGCCAAACCAGGAGAGGTTCTTTTGGGAGCTGTCATAGTAGCCGATCTTCTTATAACTGCCTCCTGAAGGTTTAGGAAGAGAGATATAAAGAATCAGAGAGACAAACAGTGCAAGACGCAGAGCATTGCTTGTGTAAAATTATTCTTGGCTTGTGTTTGTGGGAGATTATCCTCCCAAACAGTGCAATAAAACTTGACAGAGCAGATAGAAATTTAAGCAACCACCTTTCAAAGATAATTCCTACGCTTTCACGTTAATGAAAAGCAGCAAAATACAATGAAAGGAAGATAAAAGGGATGAGAAGGTGCATAAAGAAGGACAAACAAAGAAGTACCAAGGGGAGACGGAGGCGAAAAAGGGAGGGGAAAAAAGGAGCTTATGTAGCAGTCTTGACCAGGAATACTGATGAGGTCCCACGGTGATTCAGAGATTCAAGTCAGGTCGTTTCATTGTGGATGTCAAATTACCTTGACGCCACAACCGGAAATATGAGACAGAATGTGAGGGGAAAGGGGACGGATTATAAATTCTCATCCTTTAGGACGCCAAAGAGAACAGAGGTAGAAAATAATCCTCAACCTTATCCTGCGCCGGGAAACTCATTAAGTCACTGGTGACAAATAGGATGCCATTTCCAGAAACAGCTTAAAATGAGGGCTTGTGCCCAATTAGACCTGGGCGTCAAGTCAACACATTACTGTTCAGAGACTGTTCACATGTGGAATTAAAAAGAAAAGACTGTGAGACCAGAAACGGCAAGGCTCTCCTGAGAAATGAGCCGAGAGAAGAAATCGATTGGCACATTCAGCTATGTTTTTTTTTTTCTTCCTAGTCAATGAGTGACATTTACTGCCCAAGCCAGATCGTGCAATCCAACATCAGTAGAAGGACAGTGTGGGAGCGTTTTACCTTGTAGCTGTTCGATAAGAGTCATGGCCATCCTGGAGCCCTGGGCGTCAAACACCACCTGCCCCTGAGAGACAAAAAGGAGAGGAGTGTGTGTTTTACGGCGAATACTTCAACATGTTGTCTTCTGTATATACTTATATTCTCATTACAAGCAGCTTAACTCATGATTTATTACACTTAAAACATTCAGGTGAGGTACTTTCAGATGTAGCTTTGAGAAGAAAAGGAGGCGAGAAGAAGCTGAGGTAGCTGAGCTTGTTATTTTTCTCAATTTCATGCAAGGATATCGTATCTGACAGCAAAGGGATGACAGGAAATGAGGAGGGAGAGCGATGGGAAATGAATGCAAAACAGGTCTGCGGTTGGATGCAAACCAGGGAGATCATGGTTAACAGTCAGCACCTTAACCTTGGTAAGCTTTTATATGACTACACACTAACCATAGAAAAACACAGAATCTCAGCCTAGTGAATTTTACGCCATGAAGCATCCAATAATTTCCTGAAAATGTAATTAAATTTTGCACTTAAACTGATAAAAAATGTATTAAAACCCAGAAGGGCGCTTCAAGGATGATGTATTTTTGTAGGTTAACCTGGGACTTAGTGTTACCCAGGTTCAGCAAAAAGCCAGAGGGGTTTTTAATGGCCTTTGGATTAATACAGAAAAAAGCTCTTGAATGAAATTTTACAATGATCTACACAGTTGATGACAACATTTATGATATTTGAAGCATAAAAATTCAAATATGAATAGTAGAATGCTATCAGAGGTGGCAAAAATAAACATTTTCTTTACTAAAGGTACTGATACTTAGGTAGAAATTAAGAAAAGTGTAGAAATACTGATTGTTTATTGCAATAAAAATGAAAAAGTACAGGAACTATAAAATGTAATCTATGTATAACTGTAAAACTTAACCATGTCTTTCCCACTTTTTTTTAATTTTCATTTTGCTGGTTTATTTATATAATGTTGTGACAGCCAATGTAGGAACAAAATATGCACTAAATCACAAAAGGTGAGACAAAAGTATGAAAAATCAGCAAACTAATGCTTTAATCCATATTAGGCTCTGACCCAAGACCTCATTTGACAGTGTTAAAAAACCCCCACCATAAATCTAAACATAATCTAAACAAATTTGGATAAAATCTTTGTACTTGGATTTGAAATGGAACTAAAACAGTCTTTTGTCAAAATGACCTGAAGGAACTTGACGACATCAAAAATGAAATGAAATAAAATTGAAAATATCCAGCATCGACATGGTAATTTTATCCCATTAAAAAGTTGTCAATTATTTATACTTAAAGGACAGGGTGGCTCTGAAAAAACTGCTGTAAACGTAATAAAAGAAAACCTCACAGTTCCAGACTTACAATGTTATGATTTTCAGTTTCAGTAAAAGTCATCCTGGTTTTTATTTTAAGTGTGGTAAAACACACAGTTCACTTCTTGTACAATAACTTTTCCTCCAACCTAATGTAACTTTGAATAGTATAGTCTGTAACCAACCTGTGTATACAGACAAGATTGTATGTTGAGTTTGATGATGTTTACAACCTCTGGAGTCTCATATTGACACTTGTTCAGCAACAAAATTCATGATTGGAACATTTACCTGCATAATTTATGTTGTAAAACAAATCATGAAAACCACAGACCTTATTAAAGCAATTCAAGGTGTTAAGTGGAGCTTCAAAGCTCTTTACTATTTATCCCAGAGGTGGATCTTTTGCATGCCAGTAATTATTTTTTTATCAGTGAAATATGCAAATACAAGTCTTAAAAGCCTATCTAATGCTGTTGGTGCTTCAAATAAGCAAAATATGAGTATATGCATTTGAGATGTTTTTACTATGACAACATTGCCAGATTGCTCATTCTGTCCCCATGGAATTGTTGGATCTTTTATGCATGTTGTATGGGAATGTCCAAAATGATATCTGTACTCTTGCAAAATGTCCAGGGGTACAATTATGAACAGACCTGGTTTTACATCTAACTAATGACTCACTCTCTCCCTTGCAAAAGTAAAAAATAAAATCTAGCTGCCTGGTCTTACTGCAGTTAAGAAGATTCTAGTCCAGGATTAGAAACCTCCTCATGACATTTGAAAATCTCAGTGGTTTTGGAGCTCCTTGGATATTTCTTGCCTGGAGCTATTATCAGCAGGAGTCAATAATATACAAATAAAAACAGCTGTAATATGAACAAATTTAATATCTAAGTTTACTTTTGTGTGGACTTTTTTTTTTTTAAGTCATAATAACCCGTGTACATTTCTATTTCTTGAAAGTTTTTCACCCTGTTCACTTACTGAAACTCCCTCAAACGAGCTGGTGTTGAGCGCCCTGTAGATTTCAGATGTGATGTCGTGGTTGTTGTAGTTGAAGTCCTCCAGGCGTCGGCCCTTGGCTTTCAGCGGCTCCACCGTCTTATTGAGGGCGAGGGCAAGAGCCCACACGGCGTCGTACGCCAGAGGGGCTTCCTGAAACCCTCCTGTTTCTTCAGGGTTTTTCCCACCAAGACGTGACATCAACGCAGCCAGAAACTCCTGTGATGTCTGAAAGAGGAAGAGACAAAATGACCTTCAGGTTGTATTTTTAAGACTCCTACGGGTCAGCATGGCAAAAAAGAAATGAGATTAATCATGTTTTGTGTCACTGTCTTGTAGTACATGTAAAGTAAAAGACGGTGAGCTGTCAGGATTTTAACTGTTAATTATTTAGCTGTTAATGTCTTTCAACATAAATATTTATTCACTTGATTGTAAAATAAAGAGATTTGCAGAGTTGAGGACCACATGTATCAGAACAAGCTGGATTAGCCTCTAATTTCCCTGAATAAACGCATTTTTCAAACATAATTTCTAATGCTATTAATGCAATTAGCATGGATTCCTCAAAAGACATATCTAGTGGACACTTTTAGTAACCTTTCAAAATTCTGAAGCCTGACTCCAAATACTTTTTTAGTTGTTAGATTTTTTAGGTTTAGCCTCAGAGCAAAGTATCATCAGTTATGGAAAAGTTTTTCATTGGATCAGGATGAAATGTGTCCTTATTTCTAATGTTTATTTTTATATCTGCAATGAAGACTTTTTCATAAAATATTCAAGGAAATTGGGAAAAAATATACTTTGCACCTTTGTCAGTCCTACAGATTGTCAGTGGGTGGTACCTTCATGGATGCACCCACTGTACCTCTTTACTAGGATATATATCGCTTATAGATCCTGGTATACTTAAAGTTTTCTGTTATACTTAAAGTTCTAGCCAATATGAACCCTGCAGGACGAATATGAACCAAAAATGTATACAGATACAGTCTGAGAAACACTGCTCATTTGTAACAAGAAGTTAAGTTCAGGGCATTTTCACAACTAAAAATCCAAACTAAGGTCCAAACCATGTTTTTTATTCATTACCTTTCATCCAGTTAGTTTTACTTTCAGTATTGAGAACAGTTCTGTGAGATCCAGACCAAGACTACCACTTTGTGGTCAGACCAGAGACTGGTCTGCTCTGTAATATGGTGCAGAGAAGCTTCGACTTGTGCAAATTTGGTTGGGGTGAAATAAAATAAAAATAAAAAAACAGAATGAGGAGGGTTTCAAAGTGCTCTTGATTGTAACATTGCTCTTTGTCTTTTCTAAGGACTGGGTTCTGAAACAATAAGTCTTGAAAGTGCTTACTATTCATAATGTTAATAACTAATAATTATACTAATATGTACAAGAGTGAATCTCTAGCATGCGTTCAGTTTTAGAAATGAACAGAAAAAATAGCCCATAAACTCTGCTTAAATACTTTTATTTTGTCTCATTTTAATGTTTTCACGTCTTGAAGCAAAGCTATGATTTAAAAAAGCTCATATATGTGATCAAAATAATACTACATATGGATGCACAAATTCATTTTTGTTACGATTCATAGATGTATTGTGAAATGGGTCAGATAGTTTGTGAATCTTAAAAAGTAGGTCTTCAGAAAAATAGTTTGGAAAACACTGCCTTAGAGAACATAAACAGAAACTCAACAGGACTAATTTTTCTTTGTGTGGGGTCAAAATATGGGTTATTCAGATGTATTTAACGAGATCTGTCGTTGTCAAATGTATATACAATACAAAAGAATTAAAAGTATTAAAATTACAAATTGCATGTCAACCAAATCCAGGGAAAAATAAGCAATTGGTGAGGCTCAGAATACACATAGAAATGATGAAATGAAGATATTTAGCTCCGACATTCAGCTGAAAAGACTGTACTCTACACTAATGAAGCATTGGGATACCAAGGCTCCATGAATGTAATGGAAACGTACAACATAAACTGGAAAATAGTGTGAATTTTAGGTGAGATGGCATGGAATGACCCACATGTGAGACTTGTACAGTTGTATTCTGTTGATGTAAACTAAAAAGCTTTGTGCTGTGTTGGTTTATCCTTCCACGGTGCAATGCAAAACTCTCTAAGAGACTCTATTAAACATCCTCACTATATGAGTGTGACATTTCACACGAGTACAATACATCAGCATGCTCGAGGCTGTGAATTAAGAGATGAAAGCAAACAAACGTGGCACCAGACTGTTCGTCTCCCCCCTATTTAACTAGAAACGTTATGTAATAGGTGATTTTTAGCTTTATGCAAATATGTTTCTCACAAGAATCCTGTTTTTGTCGTTAAACCAAAATAAACATACATATAGATGAAAGCCGGGATGCACGAGGTGTGATGAGGTATTATTGTTACCGATCATCAAGGTGTCCCCTGTGGATTCTCGGGGGCCAATTAGGCCTACACACTCCCAATTCAGTTCTGTCAGATTCATCTCATTGAAATTCCACCTTGGCATTTGGCATTTAAATCTGCCACTACCTGCTGAAAACTAGCTGACAATGTGATATAGCAGACCCTGCAATATTGGCACACTGGCTTCATCTCAGCGCTCTATCTAGAAGAAATACGCCAATTTCAAACTTGGGAATTGAATTTGAATAGACTGACTACGAACGGGAGTTCTGGCTGTAATTCTTATCACCCGTCGAGCAGCACGTCAACAGCTAAATCAGCAGGTAGTGGCAGGTGCTGTATGAATATAAACAACAGCTGCTGATGAAGTGTGAGAGGGAGAGACAGAGGGGGAAACAGGGGGAAAGGTGGGAACGAAGAGGGGGGAAAGGAGAAGGAGGCAAACAAGAAGAATGAAAGGATGAGCCACGGAAGAACGGCAGAGTCTGAGAAGGTCGAACAATGCCAGCGACGGAGACAGGAAGAGGCGGTTTAAGAGGATTAGAAAAGGTGAACAGAGGAGAGGGAATGAGAGGCAGACGACGATGACTGGCACCTGAGATGGAAAACAAGGAGGGCGAGGCCAAGAAAATAATGAAGGGAGACGTTTTGAGGGGTCTCATGTAGAGATACGCAATGGAAAAATGGATATGGTTCTCTTTGTGTCTTTTTGACAACATGTCCCATGAAAAGATGACTCTCATGGGTTCCGACTGTAGATAGGACTGTTTACAAAACACATCTAAGATACTGTAGTTTTTAATAAATATTGCTCAGATGGTAATAAGATTGGGTACTTTTGTGTCACCAACCAAAAAAAGTTGAAAAAATGTTGGTTGTTTGATACTAATTCCTACACGTAGTGAGTAAATGTCATCACTTTTGTGTAGGAGGTAAACTTTGGAATTGCCTGCCCCTCCCAATAACACAGTGTCCAACATAAAACACTTTTAAAACTCACTTAAAGCAGTGGCTCCTAGAAAACCACAGATGCACTTACTTTTAATTGACATACATTTCATCATACACTTTTTCTGTTAAGTTATATGTAAATATAGAGGTGAATGTATAGGCTAATGCCCCTGTGATCATCCTATGTCTATTTGTTTTTTTTTTGTTTATTATTTGCTTGTTTTGATGATGTCTATGTCATCACAATGTCCAAACATCAGACAGTTTAAAAACAAATACAAACAAATGATTTTTACAAAATACAGAGAGGAAAGGGCCTGAGGGGGGAATCCGGTTGTTTTTCAGAGTGGGGCTTTGACACATATGTGCTGATAATATCTAGTTTATATATGGATATATGAATATATTATTATTACTATATAGGACAATATAGAATATTATATGAATTTATATTATATATGTATAGGTTTTTGTTTGTTTGTTTTTTTGTTGTTGTTTGTTTCATTTTTTGTTCTTTTTAGTTTTTATTCATATCTGGTAGGAAAAGTTATAAATGGGTATTATCATATTCGTGTATATAGGAAAAAGGATGTGTGATATTGTTATACTAGTATTGTTGTTGCTGTTGTTGTTGTTGTTATTATTATTACTATTATATTAATATTCATACAAAATAATTGCTATATAGTGATCATAAGGAATAGAAATTGAGTGTAGGAGTACATACGTTTTTACTTCTTCCTACTCCTTTTCGAGCATGTATAATTTCATTTCATTTGTTTTATTTATATTACTATTATTACTATTATTATTATTAGTAGTAGTAGTAGTAGTAGTAGTAGTAGTAGTCATATTTATTTATTTATTTACTATTACTATTATTATTTGTTTGTTTATTTTGTTGTTTGTTTGCTATCAGTCATTTTTGTACCAGCACTTATATTTTGTTGGTTGATTTTTGTTTTGATTTCACTGTTTACATGCTCAAAATAAAGATTTCATTCATTCATTCATTCATTCATTATGTGTATTTTTACATTTTTAATTCATAGCGAATTAGTGATGTATTAATGTTGGCTGTTTTATGTCTTGTTTCTGTCACCTGCCTAGGGTCTGCAGGTGAAAAGTAGTTATTTTTACTAATTCTGGCATATTTACATGGGTGTTTTTTTATACAGCAATGTTCATAAATTAAATAAATACATCGGTGTCAGGAAATTTTAGTTGATTCTTATGCTGTGAAAATGTGGAAGAGTAAAATGGTAGGGGAAAAAAAAACTTAACTGCTGTGTGTGAATAAAGATGTATTGAGTTGGAAGATAAAACTGTAGATTTGTATGATAACAGGTAATGCGATTTTCTTTTTGTCAAAATGAAAAATTGGTATTGAAGAAAGCATTCTTTGGGAACTGTTATCAAGCATTTTTCTAACTATTCTCCAGCCCTGAACAGCCAAGTACAAGATGAAAAATAAACCTCAAAATATGAAACACCTGATGTGTTTCAATATGAAGATACATCTCACCAAAATTTCTCCAACGCACAAATTACATGTCAGCAAGTTATAGTTTGGAAAATATTCAACTGTGGATCTTCTTTTACAGAAGTTAGAGACAACATGTACCTTAGAACAACTTCTGAAAATTCCATTAATGTCATGAATTGTTCAAAAGTAATGATTGATTGAACTTACCTATGTACCACTTGTTTTTACATTAAAATCAGCATTATGGCTCATTTTTATTTCAGATTCAGCTTAGATTTTGTATAGTATTTTGTAGGTCTAATGGTGTTACTTTCTGAAAGTATTAAGTAAGGAGGCACAGTGATTATTGACATATTGACATTAGTAATCATGGATACTATTAACTATGGATGCACTAAAACTGATAAACAATACCTAAGTTAATATCCATATCTTTTTTTTTTTATTTATTTATCCACCTTTATGTGCAGAGGAGACAGAAATCTTCATTTTATATATAGTCTTTGAGCTTTTAATCACACTATCTACTGTATATCAGAACATATTCAATTATACAAATGCATGTAAAACATATATAACACAAGAGATAAATATCAGCTAGTGCCATCTATGAAAAGACATGTTTACATTCCAGTGCTGAGTTACATTTGTAGAGATATTCCTATTGATAACTGATGTTTGGAGCCAACGTGCATTTGCAGTAAAAAATGAGTGTATATGAATAATACTGTATTTCCCTCATACACATAAATTAATCATGTGGGTCTCAGGAGGATGAAGGAAGAAAAACAGAAAGGGTTTTGGTCAAATAAATAATGTTTTTGGGGACACAGATGCTGTTTTGTTGTGCACTAGTAGACTTGAGGGATTATATGCTATGCACATTTGATGTTTTTTAACTAAAAACTGCGCAGTTGTTTTCAGATAAACTATCACCACTATAGCAGACTTTAGGGGTTTAGGGGTTTTTTTGTCATTTTTTATAAATGTTATATATACTTCTGGTAGATTAGACTCTTCAGAGCAGGTGGAACCACTTTGCTCATATCAAAAAGTATTTTTTATTTTCTCTATCTAAATGCTTTGGGTCATGTAAACACACATTTTACACTTCAGTGGGAATCTCTAATCGGAATCATTTCAATGTTGTGGGACACAGTTGAGGAAAATCATGCTTCACATGGTAAAATTGCCCATTTAGTGCATTGATGGATTTACTTTTAGGATCTGACAATGAGAAAAACCTTGAAAAACACTGAATACTCCCTGCTTTATCAAAAATAATACACTGTGTCATTCTCCAATAAAGATTTCCCACAAAGTACTACAGTTTTATGAAAGACTATTGATTCAGAAGATGTGGATGGTGGATGCTTTGTCTTTCTGTGAGCTGCAAAGTAAGCTGATGCATTTTACAATATGCAGCTTTGAGAAAAAAACATGAGATCCAGTAGTAGTAGTAGTAGTATTTCAACAGCGGTATCCACTGTGGGTAAACAGAATACTAAAATATAACGCTATAACAATGCAAACAGAAAAGCGAAAGAGAAGACATCACAGTGCACTGTCAGAGACTGTTGAGGTTCTAGCAAGTGCAGTGCAGAAGCAACACCAGCAGTGAAAAATCAGATAACAGGCTTGAAAATCTAGAGACAGTGTGTATTTTAATTGATACAGCTGCTTTAAGACAGAGATCTCCGCAGTGCAGTGTTCTCTACTCAGCTTTGAATCCAACTCTTTCTTTTAAAATATAGTTACACAGATGTTTTTGATAGAAATCACTAAGATTCATCTTGAAATACAATAAAGCCACTTGTAGATTATTAATTACTAGTCAGCTACTAAATTAAAAGGAACTATTTTCAGAGTCCATAATTGCTTCAAGTAAAAGAAGTTGAAATTCTCAGATTTAAGCTTCTTCAAAGTGAATATTTTCTGTTTTCTTTCCTCCTCTGTGACATGATCTGACTATGTTTGGTTGAGGCTCTAACAAGACGTTTGACGATGTCATCGTGTGCTTTGGTAAACTGATTTTCTGACATTTTAATCATTAATCAAGAATATAATCATCATTAGTTGCAGCCCTAATCACTTGTATCATCAGCAGAGGTTTCAGGAGCCTACACACCCTTTTCACCGCGTACCATCATACAAACACCGACCGTTATCTTATTATGTGCCTTTGCTTTTCAACAGTAATGAGAAAAACTACAACCAGATGGAAACTGCACATGTTTCTCTCCCCTTTATGTTTATCAAACGGCGGCACAGACTGATTTATTTTTTTTCTAAAGAGAGATTACGGTTTTGAAGGTCTTGCTCCTTTTTCCCCTCTAATTTACATTGCTCATGCATCCAGGAGATGTACAGCTTTCATATTTATTTTCAAAAGAAAGATGTCTTACACAGACTTCCAGGGTGCTCTGTCCCATTATAAGCCTTAGGTGCAGCATAAACTCCTTTGAGACCACACCTAAGCCAGGTTTATGTAAAATCAATGCACAGAACATCCTAAATAAACATATTTTTGTTGGCGTTGTTTATTTAGTAGCAACTTTTGCTTTTTAGAAATTTTATACACGTGGTACTAATAATGGTCCAATATGTGTGTTATTTAACTGAAAACTGAACACTTCAGTCTTCTACAAACTCATGCCATGTACACATGTACCTGGGTATCTGGAAAAACACATATTGTCTCATTTTTGCCACATGACAACTGGTTTAGGTCACTAAAAATGATTATTTCTCACAACTCCGGCTTAAATGGAGATGTTGGCAGACTCATGCTTGTGTGTGTACAGGGTGAAACAGAGTTTTAGGGTCCCAAACACCACAGTATGCGATAAAAACTGCATGTTGTTGATGCACATGACGTTGTTCATGACCTGAAAACATTTCTGAAATCTATCTGGTGTGTACAATGTTATTAAATATCTGTTCATACATGGCCTTAGTGAAAATGCTGTAATAGTCTAAAATTATTTAGTCAAATTGCACATCACACAACCCCTCCCTCAACATCTAAGCCCCAAGAAACCTAGAGGAAACCCTGGCTTCCATTTAAAAACAATTTTGAATACAAATACACCTTTATCAAACCAGTCACCGCTTCTGTTTTAACTGGTTTAAGGCTTATAGTGACTCATAATAAAAACTATTGGGATTGAGCAATATGTCAAATTAATCGAGCTCTGGAAAATAATGAAAAAGTCAAAATTGTGAAATCAAGATCAGTGCTTCCTCTCAACACATTTGTTTATTTGCTGTAATTCATCCATTCTGAATTTGTTTGCTCAGTCACTGCCCGTCACCACAGTTTAATTTGATTTAATGTCATTTTCATTATGCTTTATTTTTGTTGTTTTTTTTATTGATACTGCACATATACAGCGTGTTAGTTTGTACTTAAATATAAAATCATGAAAAATCTTTAACACAAAAAATAATACATTTTGGCCTTGTTGTCTGAGACACTTATTTTTATTATTCTTATTATTTATATTTCACTTCTTTAAATATCACTTTTAATTGTTTCAGGTACCATTTGATCCCATACTTCATTTTTTATTCTGATTATTATTTTATTTTTTCTTGCTTGTTTTGCGTGTAGATGGAATATCCTGCGCTAACGTAGATGGGGGATGAATCTCATCAATGTTTATCTGGACACAGCAGCGGCAAATCGAGTGAAAGAAGCAACAGAATTAATCAAAAGAAATAGAAAATTGCCTGCTGTTAAAGATAAATGTCAGGTGAGAGTGGCAGGTTTTAGACAGTTGGAGCAATGCTGGTTCAAATTAAATGTCACGTTTATCAAATCAAACTGACAATTTATCTCTGCTTCGTAACTCACATACATTAAATTACTTCCATTATTAATTCATGTGCGTTTTCTGGTCTTTTTCAAATTATTTTTTTTTTTCGCTCCCACCCATGAAGCCACTTTCCTGTAATGACAAATTGCAATTTTGTGATGAGTGAAAAACAGAGAAAGTGAAACATCTCTTGTTTTCATCAGATCAGAGGTTTAATTAAATCGACTTTATACGTATCACATCACTTGACAATTTATCACACATTTTATAGCTGTCATTGTGTTTTTGTTTATTCATTTTAATCAGTTAATTTCTGTTATTTATGGTTATTTTGATGTTCAGTGATTAATTAGTTTTAGTTTACCTATTTATTTTTTGTATACTTTGAACAATGTTAGTATAAATCAGTCTTCCTGATATGTTCTGATAAAAAAGTAGATATTATGAGAATCAAATTGTAATATTTTGAGTGTAAGAAATACTACAAGAATACAAATAGAGTATTCATTCACCAAATATTACAAAAGAAAAAACTGAGGAACAAAACATTTAACTTTTATGAGGGGAAAGCCTCTTTCATATCATATTATAAAGTTGTAATATTTTGAGTAAAATAAGTCATAATATTGCACATATAAAGAAAAAAGTGGCGAAAAAATTAGAAAAGAGAGAAAAATGAGAAAATGAGAAGAGAAAAAAATCTGACACCTTGAAACAATATGACAAAAATAAAGTCAGAGAATTTAAAGAAAAGCATAGAAAAATGTAAAAGAAATGTTCCCATTTTTATGAGAAAACAGTAAACAATATAATATCAGAATGAAGAACAGAGACGGATGTCAGAATATTACAAATTTATAGAGAAAAAAAATGGAAATATTTCAGAATGAAAAACTCCCACTGACATTGAGAAAAAGTAAAAAATATTCTGACACTTAGGTCATAATATATTGAACCAACAGGCCGAATGTTCAATTATTTAATCCTACCTGTTTTTCAATGAAAACTATGAACATGGAGTTTGCGTGTTCAACTGTTCAGTCTAAATTGACAAACGTTCACCTGATGGTATAGGCTGGGACAGGCTCCAACACCCCCACGACTCTCTCAGGGACTAAACTGTTCAGAGAATGAATGAATACTATGACTTACTTGTTGAAATATTTGATTTTTTTCCAGTTGCCCCACTAGAATCCGTACACGAACGACCTTGTTTGGATTCGAAATGGAGGTTTTTTTTGCCAAAAGGTGACAATTTTGGTTCCCTGATCAAAGCATACTTAAACAGATCCCCCTGACCAGCTTTGAACTCAGTCAGGGGTCTCTTTATCCTCACCGTGTATGACCACCTGTTACTCATGCTTAATATCTGTTTGATATAAAAGCAATTTTTATATAATGCTGTGAGTGCAGTGTTTGTGCACTCTACCAGGTTGGAGACTCCGCGGACGGTCTCGGGATTCAACATGACGATTTCAGTGGTCACATGTCCCTCCACGGCCTCCGTCATGTTCTCCACAGTGCAGTTGATGGCAGGGTCTTTGATCTTGAACCAGTTGTCTGCGTACCAGCCAATCAGGAACCACACGTACTTCTTCCCATAGAGCTTCTCCTTAAACACCTGCAGCGGCAGCAGCAGGGAGGGAGGGAGTGTATGATAAATAAGCATGAAGACTAGTATTCCCTGAGATGAGTTGAGAGGGTTGTATCATCGGCAAACAATGAGATTCATTCAGACATTCAAACAGCTCATTACGAAGCTCAATTTCTGCTAACAGCCAGTCAGTTTCAGTCTGTTGGGATCAATCAAGCAGGAGAAGATACTAACCTCACAAAACACCTTCCTGGCTTCAGTCTCATAAAAAAGCCCCACAATGATTCTTGCATCCTGGCGCTGCATAAAAAAATAAAGACAAAAAAAAAAAACTTGCTTAGTTACATCAGCAGCAGCTTCACAACAGCACAGCGTGATGTGGCAGCGCAGCGTGCCGAAGTTCCTGCTGCTTAGCAGGACAGCACACACGCTGCTGTTCAGGAGTTGCTAATTAGCATGGCGCATTAATTTCCTCTATCAAATCGCCTCTATGCTAATGGTATGGCATGCAGCTGTAAGCAGAGGGAGGAAGGGGGGGGTGGAAGGCAGAGGAGGCCAGCAGCTGAGGTGAATTTTTAATCAAAGCACCTTGAGGTTCTTGACAGCGACAGCCGGGTCGGTGAGGAAACTCTGGCGAACGCTGATCTCGATGCCGGCCTCTTTCACCCTCTGCTCCAGATCGTCCAGAGTCTGAGAGATGAAAGGAAGAGGACAGACAGGCAGAGGGGAGAGGGTTAGAGAAGCAGATGAACACAGAGAGAGAGAGGCTGCTGAGAAAGACAAAAGGAAATGTCCACAGAGATTCATAAGAAAAAAACTGTGTATGAGACTCCAAGAGAGGGACAGGCGGTGGAGGGGGGTATGATAAACCACAGAGGCAGTATGGGAGGAAATAGATTTTTAGACAAAGGATGTGAATGAGAAGAAGAAGAATGTAAAGAAGGAGAGGAAGAATGTTAGAGCGGTATCATTAACCTCCATTACAGGAACCAACCTAGTGCCACGATATCGACCGCCGTGCCTGAGAGGGATGTGTTGCCTGATCAATAGTTCTCACAACCAATATTCGGACAAATTACTGCAAAAATCCTCCATAAATCCCAGGGATTGATGAGGTTGCTTACAGGAATATAGAGAGGCAGAAACACAGCACCAAAAACGACAGCCTGACCACAATGACAACACATATGGAAGAGAGATAAAGGATTTTCTCCTCCATCGAAAGGCTTAAAGGATGAGTCTAAGTGTTTCAGTGGAGCACCTTAAGCCGAATTAACGTAAAAAGACATTTATGCGACATGTGAGAATGAATGTATAACACATGTAACGCAGAGCACATCTATTCACATAAGCCTCAACCATATTTGGTTCTGCTTCTTGCCCA
This sequence comes from Sphaeramia orbicularis, assembly GCF_902148855.1. NCBI lineage: Eukaryota > Metazoa > Chordata > Actinopteri > Kurtiformes > Apogonidae > Sphaeramia > Sphaeramia orbicularis. The sequence continues at coordinate 19,384,946 of NC_043972.1, forward strand.
TGTGCACCATGTATGGATGTACAGAGGTTTTATGTACATATTATTTATTTTAGTTTTTCAGGAGTAATTCCTGTAGGTGTTCACAATTGCAATATATGATGAGTGAGGATATAATGAGTTTGAAGAGTAGAAACATGTAGCAAAGTTATAAAATAAATGTAATAATTTAGTATAGAATATGAGGAAGAAACTTATACTTCTAATCAAAATGTTGTTGAGTACAATGGGCTTAGATCTGAATTGTACGGTTGCCGACAAGGGCCAAACACATTGCAAGGGCCCAATGCATCTCATTTAGAGAAAACAGCTGAAAGCTCAGAAACGATGCAAATTCACAAACTCAAACAAAAGTCTAAACAAGGTACAAAAAAAGGAATGTGGTGCAAATGAAAAAATGCGCCACAAGACACAATAACACATGAGTAATCATCAAATGCTCTGCAAATAGAGAAACAATGCAAAGCACAAAACGTTTCAAACCAAGAAAATATCTGCAAACGAAAAACGCTGCCTAACCAGTCACTACAACAGAAGTGCTCCAAACCTGTAGGGGGCGCTGTCAGCAGAACAGCTCAATGCAGAGACACACAGGATGGAGAGAGAGAGATGGAGAGAGAGAGTTTGTGAATTTGCATCGTTTCTGTACTTGCAGCTGTTTTCTCTTGAGATACATTGGGCCGTTGCAATGTGTTTGGCCCTTGTCGGCCACCGTAGAACTCTTTATAGTAAAAAGCTTATATGTAGAATACCGATTACATTAATTTGACAGATTTTTTAATATGTCTGCAAAGCTGTTAGACAGTTGTCTCTATGTTCAGAATGGCTTCATTCATGAGAACTGTTTTTGACAACTTCTGCAATGTCGCATTTTCCCATCAAATCATTGTGTGTCATTCTACACAACCTGTGTTTGCCATGTCTGACTGTGATCTGTCACCCATACTATGGCAAGGGAAATATTGTTGGATAAAACATTGCTGGAAATCCATATTTTAATTCAACTTAACCATATAGCACCAAACATATATTTGATACATGACTTTTGAAGCCCTCTACATGATCAGTGTGATTTTTTTTTTTTTTTAAACCTGACGTATACAATCAGATACATGCAATACACGGATAATCCACCAGGGGGGAGGAATTCATTCACCAGAGGCCTTTCCAGTGACACTACAAGATTGTTATTAATGAGGAAGGAGGCAGAACTTTGGCAATTTTGAAAAGGAATTACCAATTTGTTAGACATGTTTGTGTTATATTATGTTTTTGTTTGTTCAACAATAATAATATTTGAGCACCTGATGTATCAAATATGATACAAAATTGAAACTCATACATGGAAATTGATATTTGGGAGAAAAAAAAAAAAAGGTTTTGGTTGTTCAGAAGGACCAATAAAGGCTCCAGGAATTTTCTGTCAATGATTTAATGGTTCAGGCTTTACAGGATGAACCTGAGAATTTAGCAGTTTCAGTATTGAGTGTTGTTATGAGGTCATCACCAGTGGGTTTAGAGCTTCTGTCTGGTAGCACTTATCTTCCATAGATATCTTATGTAGTTCAGCATTCCAGCGTTCAACCTCAGCCTCAAACAAGAAGAGGTTGGAATTATGATATCAACACTGTCAACAACAAAATCAACTTCTTTTACGTTCTGGATTCTTTACTGTGTGAATAGGGCATTTGTACATGTTGCTGTGATGCAGCCTCCGACTACAGCGCATCTCCTATTCAGTCACATGACCTGCTCTGTGTTACTAGGAACTCGGTAAGTATTTCCACAGATGGTCATTGCACTTAAAAATAACTTTCCAATGTGAAGCTGCTGTCTAGGTGATCTTATGAGCACTGACGTCTGTTCATGTTGATGGCTGGTGGTGCACACTGACTGACTGAACAGCAAATTATCAAATAGGTTCTGTCTTGATAAATCATTCAAATAAATTTTGGGTTTACATTCTTGTCAGTCTTCTTCAGACAACTTTCTGTGAGCCAACAACAGTAGTATTACACAAAAATCACTCGCAGTAGCTAGTAATGAATTAATGCAGTGATGCAGACTTAACTTTGTATCCATGGCAACAATAAGTCAGATTGTGGGCGCCGCAACCAAAAACTGCTGCCTATGGACACAGGCTGTTAAATTGATGTTTTGGGGATTTTTCAGCATTAATGCCCACCAACAATAAACTACCTAAACGACTTTGATGAAGTAGGTAAAATAGCTGCATTACTTATTTAATCTATAACAGGGTATTCAATCATCTATAATGATCACATTTCAAAAGGAACACCTGCAACAACTGGATATTCATATTTTGGCTTAGGTTAGGTTAGCCACAGTGGCTGGTTAGGTGGCATAAAGACATCTCAACAGAACTAAAACTGGAATCTAAAGTGATCTGATGATTACACAGAGTTCGTCTGTCTGTGATGAAAGCTGCCTGAACAAAACAGTTCTTCAAATGGACCTGACCAAAATCTTAGTACAACAATATATTTTGTTTTACCTATACTGCATCATATTTGCAAGCATCTGTTGTCAATATAACATACTTTCGTTTAATCTAAAAAAAAAAAAAAAGTTAATTACTAAAATAAACTTTTGACTACAAGTATAAGTGCTGCCAATTTTGTAAGGATATATTATGATAATAGTGAGAAACAATATGAAAATAAGTATTAAAATAAAATAATGAAATAAACTTTTCTTCATATACTGTCAAAGCTCCCAAACAACACTCAATGGTAAACAGCACCTGAACCCGCTGAAAACCCAGAGATAAAACCAGAAACAACAAGTGGTGCCAGGCACAACAAACCCCGCCCTTCGCATATATTGTCGCTTATTTTGGCATCGATCCAGCTGATGTCATCATATCAATTGCCTCTATATATGTGCCAAGTTTGAAGTAAATTAAAACAAAATTGATGTTTTTATAGACATTTGAAATTTTCCCTATTATAAATACATTTATTTTTTATTTTAGTTTACCTTTATTTAACCAGGAAAACCTCACTGAGATTAAAAATCTCTTTTTCAAGAGTGTCCTGGCCAAGACGGGCAGGACACAAATGTGAGAAGACAAAGATTTAAAAAATTTGAACTTTGACCTACTTTTCCTAAAATGTAATCATATCTATTCTTGGTCACTGGCAATCTATAAAAAACAAATCTGGTATGAATTCAACCTATAGTTTTGCTGCTACAGACATTTGGAATTTTGCCCAACATAAGTAAATGGGGAAAAAATTTTAAAATTCGTAACAAATTTAAACTTTGACCTGCTATTCCCAAAATGTAATCAGATCTATGTTGGGTCACTGGCAATCTATAAACCAATTTGGTATGGCTAATGATGTTAATTTTGTCTTCTGTTTATGTAATAATACTGTTTTCTTTTTTTCTTTTGTTCAGACAAGGTATAGTTTTTAGGTGTTACCTGCTTGACAGTTTTGACTGTGACTCCGGTCATCCGACGTGCTCCGACGTGGATTACGCTTCTGAGGTAGACTGGAGTCAAAACTGTCAAGCAGGTAACACCTAAAAACTATACCTTGCCTGAACAAAAGAAAAAAAAAAGAAAACAGTACAATTTGGTATGAATTCAACCAATAGTTTTGCTGCTAGAGTATTAACAAACAAACAACCAAAAACAATACCCCTTGCCTCCCCTTTGGCAGGGTAACAAATGGAAGAAGATTAAAGGGTACTGACTGAGGTGAACACTTCAGTGGTCTGCTGGATGGTGGCAATGCGGGTCCACTTCCACTTCTGAAAAAGCTGCACCCTGGTGGGGTTGTGGAGGGTGGCGGATGGATGCGTGCGGAAGAAAGTGGGGAAGCGCTGGCGGTTGGACAGAGCTGGGGAGCTGGAGCCGTAAGAGAGCTGCAAAAAGACCAGATAAACATGAATAAGGCAAGAATTCTAGAAAAAAATATATACTTCTAAATGTCCTTCCAGGTATCAGTAGTAAACAGACTTCAATCAAAATCTATTTAAATCAGGACTCTCTTGTTGTTTTCCCTGCGCTCTTTGATGGCGACTGGTTCAATCAGAAAACAACACAGACACACATACACATAGAAGAAAAGCCAGCAAAAAGACAGAAAAACAGACAGGCAATCCCTGTCCACATGTCTGGTTTCCTCCCTCTGTTATTTCACATTAAAAACAGAGCAAGCAGGGTTTTCCCATGAATACACTGCCATTAAATTGGATTCTGCTATTACAAGTTATTATTGTTGCAAACAGTAGCTCCTCAGATCATGTCTTTCTTTCATTTCGGATCCATATAATTTTAATTCCGTGCCACAATTCCCATAAAAATAACCCCCTTGTAGTGGAGCGGAGGCTGCCTAAGATGTGGGTCCAAAGCAGCAGGGGAGGGATGCTGAAAAATGCCAACAGACTGTTCCTCTAACAATTAGTTTCACACTGACAACTGGAGATAAAATCCCCGACAGGTTTCCTTTAAAATGAGCAATGTGACGTTTAGGGAACCATTACTGATACCTTGTCTCCAGGTGTCATCTCGGCCCCATTACCTGCTCAGCCCTGGGATGCTCACCGCTGCGAGTGAATGTGGGGATGGGGGCGGGGGGGGGGGCCTTCATGATGGATGTCAAATGTCATGTACAATGTAAACTCCCTGCAATAACAAATCCCTGTGGGGAGACGAAGGCAACGGTGCAATAGAGAGGACGCTGCACAGGAAGTGACAGCTGATCTGGGTGCAGCATGGAGGAGCTCACATCTTATCAGTAGGTGACATGTGCTCAACAAAAGAGTACATGGAAAGAAGCACCTGCACATGCTGATGTGGGGGGTTACAGGGTCAATTTGTCCCAAATTACAAAGACACACAATCTTTATTTCCATTGATGGAGCCGACAGTTAGACCTGGATGAATGTCTCACACAATGGAGGCACATGGGAATCTGTGTGTGGGGCTCACACCATTATAAATCACATTTATGAAAGTAGTGACAGCATCTATTCCCAGGAACACAGTCTTTTGCTCTGTATAGTTTTACCTGGAACCAAAGGTGGGCAGTATTTAAATTTAATGTGTTTAAACTGTATCTCTAAATTAGGGCTGTCAAAATGAACGCATTAACAGGGATTAATCCATCATCATGATTAATCTGCTAAAAAAAAAAAAATTCAATCAACCCATGCAGTGCAGGATGACTCTGAATGTTTCTGGCAATGTATTTCAGGCAGTTTGTCCGAGAAGAGTCACCATCGCACATGTGCAAATGGGCAGTTGATAGTTGGTAGTGACAGGCAGCAGAACCAGCCCATAAAGATGGAAGATGCTAAACAGCACGTTGACCTGGATGAAAATATGAGGACAAAAAAAAAAAAAAAAAAGAAGACAGAACAGTTCTTTCATGCTGTTTTGTTAAAACTGTAATAAATGTGTTACGTGCATATATATATATATATATATATATATATACCCTTCTTTCTTGATTTCTGTTTGCTCATGCAAAATGAAACGTGATTAATACATATTAAAAATGAATGATATTTAATCATGATTAATCAAAATTAATCCACAGCAACCCTATGATTAATCTGCTTAAAAATTTGAATTATTTGACTAATTTAAACACTTCAGTATTGTGTCATTTGTATTTTGCCTTGTGAAGAAAAAAAAAAAAAAAAAAAAACAGAAAGTGGATTTAAATGTAACTTTACCACCAGTGTTTATCCAACTCCACCTATTGCATGATGCTTAAAATGGCAAAAAAAAAAAAAAAAAAAAAGGTAGAGGTGGAGAAGATGAAAGTCTGAATGTACAGGTGTGGTTGTGAGTATGAGCCGGGTAGAAGGAGGTCAGTGTCATTCATATATGCAAAACAAGTCAAGTTCATACAGACAGACAGAAAGACCGATAGATTCCGATGCGAGTCCAGTGTTTCTGAACAGAGAGATGTAACAGCTTCAGATCAACCTAGTTTTTTCAGACTCCGACTGACGGACAGATGGACTGAACACCTCTGATTAGACGGATTAACGCTGATTTTTTTTTCCTCTGTTCCAGCATCAAAGTGTATAACGATTTTCAAACATCCCATTTTCACTTTTAAAATGCAGATTATGTGTATCATCACCAGCACTGATGAGTTTCATCACAAATCCCTACTCACACGGGACTAGTCGTACCTGTGGACCTTTGGTAATTTGCAGTAATTGCAGAGCTCATCTGTGATCTTAATCCTGTGGAAATCCAGCCGGGTCTGTAATTTGTAAAGTTAAAAATCCAGTGCAAATTTCCTCCCATATTTCAGCGAACACAGAGGTCCTGTGATAATGATATTTATGTGAATCAGCCTCTGTGTGATATGTTGGGATCTGCACAATTTTTGTTTCCACTGTGCATTTATTCAGCCTATTTTCTGGTTGAAGACTATGGCGGCTGTGCCACTGATGATAAATGAAAGTATTACAAGTGTTTTGAGTGCAAATTCTGCAGGCTCATGTGGTAATACAGCATGGGTATTCATTTAAAGGCCAAACTTGAAAAGGAAACTCAAAAAGAGAAACGACATCTCAAAAGATGAGATGGTTGACATGCGTGACAGCTACAGTAAGGAACATTTTTCTATCTTTCAACAGTTATCTGTAAGTGGTGAGCCCGCTCTTGACATCAGAAGGTTGAAATAACGTCAACACATTTGAGAAAAAATCAGACTTTACTTATTCCGCATGAATGCACCATATGAAACAGACGTACTGTATGCGCTTCATTTCCAAATCACTGGTAGTCGACAGGTTACACTAGTCTCATGCCATGAAGGCTTTAGTCTTATAATTGAGTTTACAGCTCAAAAAACACTTTTTTTTACCATTACTTGTTAATTCCCATCATCCTCCTATATCTAAACATTCTCCACTGTTTTACTTTTTAGAATAAAGAGAACTATGAATGAAAAAGTCCTTTTAAAATAGTGTCCTATGAGTCACCACCTCTGGAGAAACAACAGATTTGCTTCTTTGAAACATGGCTTCATTCTTAATTTCCAGTTTTCTAACATAACATTTTATTTTCTGGGAGATGCATTCATTCTTTCTTTTCAGTGTTTGTGTTCAGGGCTGTAAATTGTCACTTTCAGTTTGTTTTAGCATATTTTTATCATTTCAAAATATATAAGTGCTCATATCAGAGTCAATTTCTAATACAAGCATTTTTTATATTATATTTTTATGCATTTGCAGTTTGTGCCACCATACTTTGTCTGCTGGTTCTAATGTGACGCCAGTCATAATTGAATTTTAGTTAATGATTAATTGTCATACAAATAATTGATATTAAAATGTGACTTTTTCTGTTCATTTTATGCCACTATAAAAGACACCACATCAGTATATTTGTATAAATCCATTGCACATAAAGAAGCAAAGGAGCAATTCATTACCGTTCAGTACTGGAACAGTTAAACAAAAATTGCATTTGTGTTTAGACTTTCAAAACAAAAACTGCACAGGGAACATTTGACATAAATCCAGTCAAAACTGTGGAAAATGATGAGGTAATTGTGATGAAATTTGACATTTCTGTTAGTTTCAACCACCTGTTTTTATACAGCTGAATGGGGACAATACAATAAAAGAGCAAAATAATTGCACTTAGCTTATATAACTATGATACGCTGATAATGTCAGAGCTATAACTGGCCTACAGTAGAGGCAAATGCATATTTGAATTACAAATCCCATTTATAAAATATCCAGTACTGATAGCATCTATTCCCCCAAAACAATATCTTTCTTATGTGCAGTTTTCCCCTGGAACTATTTCCTGCAGCCAACAATTTTGGCCTGTTTGACAGAAAATCATCTGTAGATTGTTTGCAGTTATGTTATTCAGATGGCGAGCGGGAGTGAAAAGCAGAGCTGAAGAGATGGAGGAAATGTGCCAGTTTATGAAAATATTACAAGTGAAAGGTACAAATACTTGAATATGTTATGAATAGGAATGAATTTGCAACTATACTCAAAGATTTGTCAACTATCAAAACAGTATAGAGGCCACTAACTCCAGACATCCTTCTACTGACTGAAGAAAACAAAAGAAGGACGGAGATGGGAAACTTTAGAGGTTCTTGCATGACTGCGGTAACAAAGCGGTCCACAATGACTGAAGTTTGTTTTCACCAGTGAGTGACTTTTCTTTTAAAGCTATACTGTATGATGTGGCATTTTTACACTTTTCTCTTGTCATCTTTAAATGCTCCTAATAAGCGTGTGTCAAACTAAAATGTAAAAGAAATCCACCAGGTATTGAAACTCAAAAATGTTTAATTCTCAAATATTTCTGATAAAAGTCTGACCAATCATTTGATTCGGTCCGAATGAAATAATTGGCCGAGCCTTGCTGATCCTCCTGTCAATCATCCATTACCGCCGTCCCACATCTGATATGGGTACCTCTGAACCTGACGTTCCACTGGCGCTGCTTCTCCTGTCACTGACCGCCGTCTCCTTTCTAGGGATGTGAATGGATAGGACTCAAATGCACATGTTGAAGGGAATTATGAACGGATTTATGAACAGAAACAACAACCAAGGGGAACAACCAGAAAAACCCCGATTGCAGCAGCCAGTCTGGTGAATCAAGAATGGAGATGAAGTCCAAGAGTCCGGTGTCAGCTTTTATGACCGTGGGACTCATACACGTACATGGTGTCACACAATGTAGGATGATGTAGGATGATAAATGTATGGACTACGAAACCTCAAATGTCCATGGAAAATTTGCAGAGGTTTTGTCCTACTTGATATCAATTTCTGTCATGAACCGCAAGTTTTGAATGTTTGCATAAAGCTTAAAAAAATCGATGTCCATTTCAAGTCCACATGTTACCAAGCAGTAATTTGACATTTTTCACCTAAAATTTTTGTCAGACATAATGTTAACCCTTTCATGCATGAATTATGAGAACCACAATCAAGTTTTTTTTTTTTCCTGAGTGTTTTTATTCCTCTTTAGGTGTGAAAAAAAATGAATTTTTATGAAGTTATTTTTCATGGAGTTACAAAAATATCCACTCAGCTGGACATCATGCATTTAACTTTAGAAGCAAAGAAGCATTAATTTATTGATATACTGTGTGAGAACTATGAAATAAAAAACATTTTCAATGCCACTAATCTGATGTTTTCTCACATTTTAACATACTCTAACACTAGTTATTACTCACTTCATGGAGATGATATGCAAAAAAAACAAAAAACTTAAAAAAAAAACAAAAAACTATTAATTACAATCTAATCACAATTACCAATTTTTTTTTACACTCAAACATGTTAGTGCAGATCACGTTCATCTAGAACAGCAAAGTTACAGTGATGGTATGAATGTCAGTGTGTAGAATGATGCATAAGCGTCCACTGTATTGGCTGATATGGAACTAAAACAACAAAATCCCTAAAATACAAGAGAACAGCTGTAGAATAACTGTCCACTGTAGTGACCACTATGTATGAAAGGGTTAAAGTGCTTATAAATACCTACTCATATATGTATAATACATGCATCTAAGTTACTCTGCTTACATGACAGAGACTGTTGAACACCAAATGTGTCCATGTGTTACCGCTTGATCAGACCCATATGCATCTTATTCCTCACATTCAGGCTGCAGCAAATTTAAGAAAAAGTAGTGATTTAGGACTAGTAATGAGTTCAAATGCTGAAATAAGAATGTGATTTTAACAGGTGATGTGATATCTGGTACAGAAGCAGCATACAGGACGATCTAGTCCAATAGGAGCAAAAAAACTAAGGATCGCAAGTTTCGTTTTATAGCAGCGTTCGACAGGGCAGCGCCTCAGGTAAGTTAACGACTCTCAAAGGTCAGATAAAAAAACCACTTAAGATGCAAATCATCACGAAACAAGATGATGAGGAACAGTTTCACAGATGGGAACATATTTCTGAGGATTTAAAATCAATAAATACATCTTTAATGCATAAAGCAGTGTCAGGAACAGCTCTACTCAGACTGAAAACAGCCAACTAACAATTAACTTAATTAAGATCTGCAGTGAGGGCAAGGGTGCATGTGTGGTCTGTAATAAGTATGAGGTAATAAGTGAGAAGGTCTGTTCAGAGGGTCAGAACTTATAAATATGGTCATCACGTACACATCAGGGGGCTATAGACAGGGCATATTGCTATCTCTCAGTTGGTTTTCACCATCCACGTGGCAGGGTCGTCTGCTTATTAACTACTGGAGAGATGCATTCAGGTGTTCCTTGTAAACCCCTGCTCCTTATCACCATTTTAGTTAGAGGGGGTTCCTGATAGTGAATCTAATCGCTGACTTTCAGATGGCAGCGTTTTAAGTCATAATCCATATTCACATGAGATTGGTGTAACCTGGTGATTCAGAAATTAACGCCCTATGTCTTTACTTCATATAGCATCCCCCATCACCAAGACTAAGTTCCGTACCCTGGGTGACAGAGCTTTTCCCATCGCCGCCCCAACCCTCTGGATCTCCCTACCCCTTCACATCCGGAACTCTAACACACTCACCTCATTCAAAAGCCAACTCAAATTTCATCTCTTCATTTCATCATTCGAAAACTTTTTTTTTTTTAAATTACATTTATTTAATTCATGGTTGTGCATTTCATCAGTAAACATTCAATAATCATCAAGTAAACAAACATGTACACACCTGTGCTCGAAAAGGAGCAGGATGAAGAAAATCTTATATTTCCTGCCCCTTTCTAAATAATAATAACCTTAATGGTTAGCCATACACAACTAGCTAGAGAATCATACCGTATAAAGTCAGACAAACCAACTAAATACATCCAAAGATAGTACAAAATGAATACAAAACCAAGTGCAAAACTACATGCCCAGAAAGAACAACACATAAGTAAATATAAACCTGATGAAATGATGCAAAAACATTTTACCAGTCCAAAAGAAGTAAATAAGAAAACTGACTACCTGTTCCACCTCATCCACCCTCATCTACCTTTCCTCATGTGTTTTCTTTTCCGTATCTGTCTTTCTTTTTGCTTGAGTATTTGTCCTTTATTTGCCCTTTAGTATTAACTCTGTATCTGTTTTACCTGTTTGCTGTGTGTTCATCCTTTGGCTGTTTATTGTAAAGTGTCTTTGAGTACTTAGAAAAGCACTATATAAAACTGATGTATTATTATTGTTAATATTATTAGCATGTTCGAATTAGATCAACAAAGTCTGTTTTTCTCGCAAATTTACTGACACCAAATTTGATGTCGAGTCTCGCTATTAGACGACTTGTGAACCTGATGAAAGACAGAAAATGTGCCATACTGCTGCTGCCCTCCATGTAATTCATCTCATTACACTGCAAAAAAGGAATATCTGACTTAGACAAACCGACTTGAATTTGGAATATTTATCTTGAAAGATCATTTTTTTGATTTATTTACTTATTGACACTTAATCTTGTTTAGATTATTTGAATTGTGAGAAGAATTTTTGAGCGACCCCACTTAGATACTACAACTAATTTTAAGCAATATTTATGACAAAACGAGCTACATTGTTGCGGGACGAGCGGGGCGGACACAGTAACTGTTTACCCTCAAGAAATTTTTACTTGTTTTATGCAGTTTTGTCAATACATATCCATCGAGTCATTACATCATAAGACCATAAGAAAAATCTTACTATGAAGACTTGAAACAAGTATATTCTGCTTAAAATAAGAATTTTAGCATTCTGTAATCCTTAGATAATATTTTCTTATTTTAAGAAAATGTAATAAGTGCAATTTTCTTACTGCACTGGCAGATAATTTTACTTGAAATAAGACATTTTAACCCAATAATGACTTCAATTTTATTACTTTTGCACAAAGCTTTTTTGCAGCGTATATTTTGAGATTTTACTCTTCTGAAGAAGTCATGTCTGCTCTTCCAGTGAATATGCTTACATACTACACAATGACATGAGCCTTTTGAATTTCCAACCTTAACACTTTAAAAAAGCTCAGGAAATAGGTTGAATAAATGCAAATAGAACTCAAATTAACAATATGAATCACAGAGACATTGATAATGTTATCACATGACTTCTGTGTTTGCAAAAATAGGAGGTGGTGAACATAACTATTTACAGACAGAGCAGATTTACACTGGACTCAGATCACAAACAACTTCTACAATTATTACAGATTACCAGAGGTTTACAGGTTGTACTAGTCCCAAACAGAGCTAAAGAATTGTACTTCCAGAGCAAGATAGATCAAGATATTTATATTGAACTTGCTTTTGTGTAACTGTTAATTGATAAACTGTGAAGTTTTGTTCCTCCAAACCACAGATAAAGCCAATTTCTACCCTTTTTTGGTAAATTTATTACATTTTTCCCTCCTTCCTCCTTATCAGCACTTCTTGGTAATCAGCTCAAGTTCCTTATGGTTTCTCAGTTTGATGGATTTGAGTGACTGTAAAAAATGCAGAGCAGAGGCAATCTGAGAGATCGTGACGCATCATAACAATGCAGTGAAATATGCAAAACAAGCCATTACAGTAAAGTAAGGCAGTAAAGCAAGACAATAATGAGTCCAAGATATCAAACCCCAGCGTTAGTCTAAAAATAAACGACAAGATGTCTGTGACACTTACATAGTTCTGTTCGGTAAATGGCCCATAATATAGCAGTCAGAATGACAAAGCAGCAACAAAAGACGATGGTTTTTCCCTCTCGGCTACTCATAACTCAAATTTCAACAATATGATGTGACTAAGTTATTTGCACTACAAGTTATCACTGTTCCAAAAACCTTTCTGCACAAACAGTTCTCAGAAAACTCAAGCAATTAACTCAACAATGATTGGCTGTTTGTACTTTACAGTGTCAGCTGGAGACTGTTTGTAAAAGGGGATGGAGCTGTTTAATGTTTTAGAAGTCATTTTCACGCACATTTTCCATACATTCTCTGAAACTCCCACCAATTTATTTTTATTCTGGTGCATTTGGGGGTGGGGGTTGGGGGTATGGATATGGATATATGGAGAGTATAACAATTTCTGCAACTGAGACCATTGTTTCTTAGTTCTTAAGTCTTCCTCACTACATGAAAGAGGAACAACCTCAAAGAAGATCAAATTATGGCACCTTCCATTGTATTATGTGCCTTTTTGCTTTTTATGCATTTTATTACCAATATGCTTCCTCATGTGCACATGTTCAGCCATTCAGTTCCTGACATTATTTTAACACTAAAAGAGTGCCCTGCATTGAGTTACAGTGTAACTCATTTAAAGACCAAGTCAAACAAGGTTTCACCCTTATTCCAGCTTGATATCCTGCCTTTCTATTGATATATCAGCTCAAGTTGTGTCAACTTAGCTCAGCTTTTTGGTGTTTCTTGTGCATAGTGTCGTCTGTGTAGCATCACCTTTGCCAAGATTCCAAGCGAGTCTAAGCGATATTGAGCATGATGCAAAATCTTGCAGAGCGAATACTGGTTGATCCAGAATTGTTGCTGAATTAATACATATTTTCTAGATGGCTCTATCTTGATGACAACCACATATTTTAAGTCTAAATTTCTGTATTCTGCCTGAAAGAAATTGCACTATTATGTTTTATTTGGGAAATATAAATAAAATTTTAATGGCCTGTCAACACCGACATGGATATTTTTCTAAACAGTTTTTTTCCCTTTGTTGTTGTTTTTTTTTTTTATATGCCCACATGACCTCATCCATAATGCCAGTCCGGTCCATCTCCCTAAGGTATCCATGCTGACCTTGATCTCCTGCAGGTCATGCACTGATTTATACACAGGGATTTGATGTATCAGGTGCCGCTTCATTACACAAAGCAATTTTAAACATGCAATAATGGGGTGTGATGCCATTGTTTTCCAATCTCTCTGTTTTCCCCTAACATGTGGAAACACAGTTTTAAAAGACCCTCTCTTTGGAAAGTGAAAAATCTACATTTGAACAGAGTTTGTGTTGACAACAAGCCGAAACATTGTAAAACATCCACATTAGTATAGATGGTGCATAAGTTTCATCCTCCATTGTTGCTTACTCATAGCTGAAGATAATGTCCTGTACTTTTTACTGTGTTGCTATGACAAACAGCCACTCTAAGGGAGTTCTGTAGCTACAGTAGAAATGTAGTACACTGCTTCTAAACCGAAGCTCAGTTGAATTAACATGAAGTGAGCTGAGCTGATATTGTAGATATGCAAGGTTAATTTCTTAGTAGAAAATATCACCAAAGTCTGATTTACAAGTGAATCCCATAACAAAACCAAAATCCATTTCGAGCCGGCAATAAAATAATAATGGAAATAAAAGTGAGTAAAAAGCTCCCATGGCAGAAACAGACTAATTGTAGGAGCACACTAAGTTGCACATCGATACTCTCCAAAAACCACAAACAATATTTCTCAATTTTCGGTTTGTCAGCTCTCTCTTAGCCTTGTAGTATGAGATCAGTGCCTGTCTATGGCTTATAGTGCCTTTACAGAAGGAGATGGGGGATCAAATTAACACAGAGCCAAGAGAAGCCGAACAAGAGCCCCTCCTTGATCAGCGTCCAGAAATGGAGGCTGCTTTTGCCTTCGTTGGTGCTCTGATGAGGCTGTTTGACATGCGAGGAGGCTCCTGCAGGCAGAACGCATACAGAAATAATTGAGTGTGGCGGTTAGGAGGTTGTGCCAGTGGTGGCGTGTAGTAAAAGGAGACAGATCCCTTTGTGTGTGGGGAGAATCGACTGCTGGAGTTGAGGGAGTGAGGCGGAAACGGAGAGTGGGAGATGGCAAAAAAAAAATGCAAAGAAGGAAGGAAAGGAAAAGGAAGGAAAGGAGGGAGGAAATAGAGCAGACCAGCTTCAGGCAGCGAGAACAGAGAGCAAAAGAGGAAAAAGGCAAAGAGTCAAAAAGTGGAAAAGAGTTTTTAATGAAGAGGAAAGAAAGGGCGACAAAGACAGAAAGACCAGAAACGAAAAAGAAAAGAGGGGTAGACGCCAACCACTAGAACTGATTGTTCTCGATGACTAATCTCTGGATAAAACTTCAATTATAAGACAAAGCTAATAAGCAGAGAGATGTGAGTGACAGAGAAGCTCATCAAGAGAAGAGAGAGAATTAGATAAGCAAAATAAATTGAGTGCTTACAACACAAAATTCTTCAGAAAAACAACAACAGCAGAAAACAGCTTTGTGTCTTTTAATGATTTAAAGATGTGTCTCACCGTGGTTGTTATAAATCTATTCCAGTGCCCCTTGTGAGGTCAAACAGTATGTTTTGTCCTGCAGCTGTCAGTGCAGCATCGTGTCATCACCAATTAAAGATGCAGTTTGCTGTGAAAAAGTCAATATGGCATTGATTTTGAAAACTTTGTACAGCTATCAAAAGTACAGAAGATCACATGTGGAGCAACATTAAGTCTTCAGCAGCTTCTGCAGAACAATCCAGCACTTTAAGCCACATTTGATTAAATGAAAATGTCTGATGAATTAGTACACAGCACAAAACTAAATAGAAAAGGTCCACTTTCAGCTCCTGTCCTTCCACATACTAAACTAAAACCATCAGCGCTAATGTTCCTGCTGGAGAAATTAATTGGGTTTAGAGTAGGGATGAGAATCACGACTGTCAGTTTATCAGTTCCTTTTATTATTGCTGATGCCTGTTTGCCTGATGCCTGTTTTTTTTTTTTTGTTTTTTTTTTTTGACAGTCACATCAAACTCATCATCTATACAACTGGAAACTGTCACCAAAGAGAAGACACGGTGGAGAGGAAGGGTCCAATGCGTGACTTCACTTCACAGAGAATGAAAGAAAGATAAAGGCAGAGCTTTTCATAATATCTATAAGCCAATCATTTCTTTTTTAGGTTATTTTTTGCCATTTCTGCCATATTTCAAACGTTTATTGTGAAGGTAGACATGAAGGTGATGGTATACGTCAGACCAGGTGACCCACTGGATGTTGATCATTTTAATAAGATGCAGAAACATGGGCTTCAGTCTATAGAACACCATGTATTTAACATTTTAACCAAACAACATATCTGTAGTTGCTTTTCCACTGACCCTCAAATTGCGCAAATATAACTTGTGCATAAAAACGTACCTAATGGAAAAACGACAATTCCGTCAAAACTAATTTTTTGATGAAAAGTTTTTGCGCTGGCAAGAGGTGGTTTTCAGGTGTAGTGCAATTGGTATATCATGCAAAACTTTTTCTGCAACTAGAGTCAGGTGAATAAAAAAAAAAAAAGGATGTTGATGGACGTTACAACAAGCGAAGAAGAAGAGTTTTAAAAGAAACATGATGTGGTATGTGTGGACACACCAGGAAACCGAATCATTCTTTAATTTAGTACGGGATAGAGGGGTAATATATAATAATAATGAATATATCTGTAAATCACCACAATATTTACATGTTTATGGAATGACTTCTCGTGTCATTGTGCAGTAATAAATGAACAAATCATCGCATTTGTGATTTAATGGAAAAACAGACATTACACACTTCTATTTTTTCGACATTTAGTAAATATCGGTAAAGTTTTGCACAGATGTTCAATGGAAAAGCCACTTGTTACTAGCAGCAAGTACTTGGCAATGCAGAAATTAGCAGAACAGACAATAAAGATGACTGACAAAATAGCAATAAAGCCGCCACTTCACTTTATGACTGACAAACCTTTGCAAGTTTGGTGAAAAAATACTGGTTTTCTTGTTGAGCTCCCAAAACTCAGAACATGTTCGCGTTCATTCTAGCCCCCCCTTGTGGGTAACAGGTGGCTAAATGGCAAAAGGCAGCGCTTAAACAAAACACGATTGGTGAAAAAAACATACCCTTACATTACATGCTGAGAGGATAATAATTCCTGCTAATTTTTAATTACCTGTTATTTACACAGACCCATAAATAAAAGTTGAATTTAACCACTAGTTATATGTCGTCTTACCGCTTAAAAGCTACACTCATCCAATTTGAGCGGCTGATAGTACACCTGCACAATTAATCACAAACACAAAGACAGGCTGTCCATTTATATGACAACAGATAGTAATTTAAAGGTCCAGTCTGTGTATGTTGATTCACTAATGGCACGGTGCCTCACATTGATCTGGATTCAGTGACACATGCAACATGACAGTCTGTATAGTTTAAGTGCAAAAAATATAAAAATACACACTCAGGCCACTGTACATCTTAACCAACAAAACAGACTGAAATCTATTGCTCATAATAATTGCAATGTGACTTTTTTTCTCCAAATTGTGCAGCCTGAGCTGACAGCATGACTGTCTGTATAATTAATGAGAAACACTGAGCAAATAGAAAAAAGGACCAATCAATAAAACATCAACGTACCATGTTATACTCAGTTGACGTGTGCATTTAATCATTTGAGATATGCTCTGAAAGTGGCTGCTAGCATGCCACTCTTTTTCTAGTTGGTGTTACAGTTGTTTTTTTGTTGCTGCTGCTGTTTCACCACCTTTATCTGTCGCAGTAAATTGTGTCGTGATGTTACTATCACAGCGAGCTACAAATGACCAACTCCATCTGATATTTCCCAGCGTAGATTACATTTGCTGCAGCTGTGTGGGGCTTGTTTATATGTCACTCATAGCACAATCCATTATCAAAGGATATTATTATCTGTTTATGAGCCACAGAGGGAGAACTTAGCGCATTTGCAATGCATTTTCATCTTTGTTTTGCATTTAAAACATTCAAGTAAAATTAGTAGTGCTATCAAATGATGACAATTTTTAATCGGATTAATCATAACATTGCTGTGGATTAATTTTGATTAATCACAATTAAGTAAAATTCCTTTTCAGTCTACATTAATTGCATTTCATTTTGCATGAGTAAACAGCCTCAAGAAAGAAGGTAATATATATGCAGTTAACATATTTATTAAATGCCTTCAACAGTTTCAATAAAAGAACTTGAAACAACTGTTCCATCTTTGGGTTTTTTTGTCCTCATATTTCCATCCAGAGGGCCAATGTGCTGTTTAGTGTCTTCCATCTTTATGGGCTGGTTCTGCTGCCTGTCATTACCAGATTAACTGCCCATTTGCACATACGTGACGGTAACTCTACTTCGACAAACTGAAGAAAAAAAAGGAATTTCCAGGGACATTCAGAGTCATTCTGTGCAGCAGATGGGTTAATTGCACTAAAATTTGTAATCAGATCAGTCATGATGGATTAATCCGCATTAATGCATTAATTTTGACAGCCCTAAAACTAGCAACGTTTTTGTTTTTTAGGTACATTTTACTTTTTTACTTCTGCTGATTATATGTCTAATGTACATATCCTATCCTATGTTAGAATGTAAAACTAAGCTGCTGAATTTTGACCAGAAAGAGAGTCGATATGACTCAATTCTAAAACCTCTGTGCTGTCTAAAATCATTTTATTGGTTTATAGGCTAATGCTTTGAGCCTAAGAATCCTCTAGATCTGCATTTCCCAAATTGAGTGGGGACCATGAGGAAACATAATGTCACCCACTGGTTTTCAATCATTTTAAAGTCAATAGTTTGTTTTTTGTCACTGGAAATGACCATATTTAGTCAAAAGGGGCAGTGTGACTGGAGCACAAGGAGTCAGAGCCATCTATGAGGGGTCATGGGTGAGCTAATGCAAAACACTAGCTTACTGACTTGGAAAAATGGTAAACATCATCAAACATTGGGTAACAAAGTCATATTACACTAATTACAAATGCAACCTAATAACCACAAGCAAAATGGAGCTTTGTGTTGGGAGAAAATAAGTGTACTTTTCAATAAAGAGAGGCTCAAAGTTTTGACTTGGCAGGTGAGCAAGATTTCAATCACAACCAATGCCTATTGTCAACCTGAGATGTTATTAATGGAGCAATCATTTATAAGGTAAAAAAAAAAATAATGAGATTGGACTGAATGATATAAAACAATTACATACAGTACATAAATAAGATATAAACTAAAATACATACAGTTATATGAGTTTGCAATAATGAATATAAAATGGAGAGATATTTGAAATGTAAAAGATGTAAGAAGACAAAAATGGCTCCAAAGATTGTGATTGTGCATTTAGTTGAAGATTGTTTTGATATTGGAAGTAAAATGTAAATATTATGAAGACATAATGCTATTCAATGATCTCCAATCCAACCGTACAGAAGTATCCTTTAGTACTTCCTGAAGCCCTAAGGGCAAAAGACATCACAGTATTATCTTTCTCATCTGCCTTTAAATTGATATTTTCGTATTTTTTATTGGTTTCAATGAATGTTTTACAGTCATATCTTTTGTTGTTGCTGTTTTTTGCTTTTCTTTTATTGTATAAAGCACTTTCTGTTACACTTGTCTGTAGGAAAAGTGCTAAACAAGTAAAACCTTATTGATTAATTGACTGAACATGAGTCACATATGTGCCTGTTTCCTACTGTTTCTACATAATGTTCAGACTCAAAGATAATAAAATAATTGTATTGAGGCTTAAAACCTATTTTTAGAACACTGACAACTTATAAGGAATCAATAAGCAAATCAATAATAGCACTGGTAGCATACAGTAAAATATAGTTTATAGGAAATCGAAGTAGTTCTTTTATTGTCCACATTCTCAAATGTAATGATTTGTTCTGTTTTTAAGTTGTCTTTCATAGTAAATGAAATGCCTTTGGGGATCCGGTGCAGCTTGGGAAATTAAAATACAATGTGCCTTTTTATTCGTCTTTTTGACACTTTCATGTGGTTATTTCCTCAGGTCTATTGATTACGTGAATAGTCATTAGTAGTAATCCTATGTGGCATGTCTAAATTAATTTGTTTATTATTTTAGAGATTGGATCAAAGTCAACACTCTCAATGGGCAACAGCAAATAAAAAAACAAAGAGATGATCACAACATAAACAAAGCCATTCTTTATGTATAGATAGACATTATTTTTTTAAGAAATAACTAACTAAAGAAAGATGCACCGTATGAGCTGAAAGAAACATCAAACCTAATGACTAAGGCAGCTCTTAGAAATATTTAGAGGAAATGAGAAACAGCGTGGGTTCTGTCTTTGGGTTAAGGAGGCATGAGAAACAGGAGAATGTGGCTCAGGATTTTGCCAAAATTATGCCTAGGTACTATTTTATGCCATTAAAACAGGTTAAAATGGGCCTAACCCATGACAGTAAAGGATGAAATGTAGTAAAAACGTGGGCACATCTCCATCTACATGATTAAATATCTGAAAGAGTGGATGGGACCCTCTGGTGATGTTTAATCCATTACTATTTCTGACCAATGGACTGAGGCAAATATAACCCATTTATTCAAATCTTTTATTGAAGTGTTGCAACTGTCGTAAACCCACATCGCTATCGGCATATGATCTACTTTTCAGAGGGATCATACAGATTGCGTCATTAAAACTACACTGTAAAACGTTCCTGCTCGGCTATAAATCATTTTAAAAGGCACATTTATCAGTGTAATTATGGTATTTTTATGGAAAGACTGGCACTAATCTATGGGTTTGTGGCATTAATATCACAAGGCTATTTTAGTCTTTTTATAGCAATACTTTAGTGTCTGTCTGCACTAAAGTTTTCCATTTTAGTCACCATTACCTTGCAGAGTTTGTTGTTTTGCTGCTGATGAGGAAAAAACTACTATAAGTCTGTTAGCTTCTGAACTCCAACATGTAGTTCGTCTGGTTTACACAGACTGACAAGAGTCATGTTAAAGTGTAAAAACATTTTCGATTCACTATAAAGTCTGGAAAATAAGGCCACAGTCTGTATAATTAAACACTGTAGTTTTATATACAAGACAAGGTGGACTCACACTTACTTTATCTAGACATTTTCCAAAGATTTTATCCCAAAATCATGAAAAATGCAGGGTGTCTAGTCAAATATGGTTGAGCAAAAAGCCATTACACGCAGTCTTAAGAAACAAGAGAAAACAAAAGGAAAACATAGCTTGGCTGTAACTCGCCTACATTTTATAAGAGGTGAGAAAACTGTGAATCAGATCATAGCTCGTGATTCTACCTAAAAAGATCCTCACATGATCTTTTGGCCAAATCGCCCAGTGCTAGTCATTGGTGTGAATAGTTTTAGGTGGGTATTTTGCCCTTTTGTTTTATTCATTCAATACACCCCTGATGTGTACAGGCTTTTTTAAAATTTTTTTAATTCTACTACACAGCTGGAAGAGTCCACACAGACCACACATGACTACTTCCTCCCTGGAAACAAACAATGATTGCAAGCATAAACAATACAACAAAGAACATACATTAGGTTTATTTCAATGGTGTTCAGAGAGTTTTTCCCCTTTTTTCCCTCTGGCTGCCTTTATTTTATTGTTTAAGTAATTAATTGTGTTCCCACTGTGTCAGTTTTGCACAGTATATCTGTTATATGACGAAGAGATCTGACAGGATTTAGATCAGACAGGTTAAAAACAAACCAACAGTTCACCTCGATTAACTCAACATATCATCGCCCAAGGGTGATTTTTATTACAGATCAATGTGACTATGCTTTTCTTGATTAGCTGATCAATATAGTCAACAAAATATCATTAACCCTTTAAACCCATTTGTATCATATTTGCTACACCAGGTTCTGATACCTGTATCTAATCAACAAAATCAATCCTTTCCTTAAAAACCTGTTGTAAATGGCCCGATACCTGTTTTCTGCCCCCTGGTGGATTATTATATAGAGGGTTTTTTTTTTTTCCCTTTTCAATCTACACATTTTGTTGTAAAGTCTTTGGTAATTTTCAAAAAGTTACGTTACAAAGAAAACTTATATTGCTATTCAGTTGAAAATTGAAAAATATTGAAAAAATATTGAAATTATGGTGCCATTCAAGAGAAATAAAAAGGTTGGGAAAAGATTTATATATAAAAAAAAAAAACAAACAACCGGAAATGTTCTATATTTTCAAATGTTACTAATAAAGTTTCTTTTTGTATCTAAAGTTAATGTTGTGAGCGAAAAGTTGCCAAAAACGCTCAATCTATCAAATATGATACAAAAAAATATATCATAAACAAAATGATATGGCAACAGTTTTCATTTGGATTATGTTAAAAGGGCTAATAAACATTTTAATTCCAAAAAAAAATTAATTTTGTGGCCAGTTTTTAATGGGTCAGGTTATACAGGGTTAAATAGTAATAAAAAAAAATATTTAAAATTTTTTTTTTAAAAAAGCCCCGGGGTGACTTTATTTAATAACTTATTTTTCCCCAAATGAACAGTAACAGAGAACTAATTTATTTCATTTTAGCCAAACCACTGCTCTCAGATGTAAACGCAGATCTAAGACACGAAAGAAAATTAAAACAGTAAATATAATATGTCAGAGCTGGAAAAGGGAGTAGGACTGAATGCTGTGATGAATGTTACAGCAAGACGTGTGGGTTATAATAACAGAATGTGCCTTTTTTTCATCCTCCAGCTGTTCAACCTAGAGCTCTGCATACAACCTGACTGATCGCCTTGTGGTTCTGATAGGTTTTTTTCTGGTAGAAACTCTGCAGAATCATTACATTTTCATTGGCCTTAAAGGCACTGTATTACTTTTAAGAATGGTATCCACATCTATGAAAAGAGGAGAGACATTGAAATAAAACTGTACTTTGTGATAAAGCCAAAATTGTTGTCATTATACAAATTTTTATATCAGGCAATATCCATAATTACCAGAGCAAACGCTTTCATTATTTCATTGTGTCTTTGAAGTCAGAGTAAGTTGAAGGAACCAGAGCAGTTGTTGATGATTTTAAATTATTTGCAGAAGAAGAAACCAAGATAAAGCCAGACGAATGGAAAAAATGGCGTTAAAAAATGTCACAAGAAAAAGACACATCTGTTAAGAGCAAAATTTAGACCAAATGAGGACTAAATTATAAAATAATAGACTACAGGTGTGTCTTTGACTTGTTTTTTGTGTGTGGCTTTTGAAATATTAAATCACAATAAATAAAAGAGCAATGTGAGTTCTTATTCCACAAGATGCAACCAACATAAAAGTTGGTTCTTTAGGCTGAAAACATGACAAACACCTGCATGTACCAGCTAAACGTTTCAGAAAATGAGTAAAATTTACCAAAAATAACAAAACATTGAAATTTGTCATTTTATTTACCTGTGTAAACAAAGTAAAACCTATAGGCTGTCTTGTCTGACAACGATAATTACTATAATATGAAATTAAAGTGTAAGAGCCCATGATCTCTGAAGCAAATTATCATGATCTATTCTAAATATTGTGTGGCAGTACATTATACAGATATGATCATTAGCATTGCCATTGTCGTTTTAAGACCCAGTCCTAAATACATGAAGCTTCATTTGTGATGGTGGTCCAAGGTGAGGAGGCGTAAAAGACACTCACCACTATGAGGTTCCACATGCGAGCAGCCTCCGCCACCAGCGTGGAGACGCCGCTGCAGCCCGGCATCAGGACGATCTTTATCGGCTCAGTGTAGAGAAGGTCATACAGCAACTTGGTCGCTTCCCCTGGATCGCACTGCAAAGTGAGACGCATGCATTAGTTTTTTTAAAGATGCAGTGATAGATAGATGGATCAGAGAGAGATAAAGAAGAAAAAAATAACAGGGGAAAAAAATTCAGCCAGCTGGGAAAAAAATAGAGTTGAGACTGACCCGACCCAGTGTCAGTGTCAGGTGTTGATACTGATGTAATCGGACTCATGTCATATAACAGTGTTTCAGGTGCAGTTTGTAAGAGCCTTTGCATGTCCCTCTGAGCTGTACATAGTGGTGTTTTGTTGCTGTTTCAATGCCATTTCTGTTTGTTTATTGATTTATTCAGTGACCGGTACAGTCTCTTTACTCATCCACACATGAACGCACATAGAATTATTCACTGACTGTGTTAAACTTATTTGTATTTACCTTTAGCACCACACCAGTTTCATATCTCTTCATATGTCGTAATGCAAATTCAAACTCATAATGAAAGTCAAATTGATGAATTAACCCTTTGATGCAAGAATTATGAGAACCTTCGTCAAGATTTTTTTTCCTGAGTGTTTTTATTCCTCTTTAGGCATGATAAAAAACAATGTGATTGAAAATTTTTTTAATGAACTTATTTTTTATGGAGTTACAAAAATGTCCACTCAGCTGGACACCATGTGTTTAAGTTTTGAAGCAAAGAAACATGAATTTTAAAACACAATAACAGAAAATTGTGTGAAAACTGTGAAATACAAACATTTTTAATGCTGCTAATCTGATGCTTTCTCACATTTTATCATACTCTGATACTAGTTATTACTCACTTCACGGAGATAATGTTAAAAAAAGACACTTTCTGTTTAAGAAAACTGTTAATTACAATCTAATAACAACTAGCAATTGATTTACACCCAAACATGTTCCTGCAGATCAGGTTTATCAAGAACAGTAAAGTTACAGTAATAGTATGAATTGCAGTGTATGAGGTGGTGCATAAGTGTCCATTGTGTTGGCAGCTATGCAAATAAAACAGCAAAACCCATGAATACACAAGAGAACAGGTGTAGAATAGCTGTCCACTATAGTGACCGCTATGCATGAAAGGGTTAATTAATAAAGCAGCTCAACAGCTCAATATAAACTGTTTTTCAGCTTCATGTTCATTTTCTACCATCCAAAGACATACATTTATAGGTTAATTAGTTAATCTAAATTGCCCATAGGTGTGAATGTGAGAGTGATTGTTTGTCTCTATATGTCAGCCCTGTGATGAACAGGTGACATGTCCAGGGTGTACCCCGCCTTCACTCATAAGTAGCAAAGATAGGCTCCAGTGACCCCCCTGACCCTAGCGAGGATAAAGCGGGGTCAGAAAATGAATGAATGAATGAATATTCATTTTCCAAACAGCTTATCCTCTGTTTGCTTATGGGATGTTGTAGCCCACCCCAGCCTCCAACAGGTGGAGTACATCTTGGACATGTTGGCAGTTCACATGGCTGACAAATACAGATGAACAACCATTCAATGTCATATTCACATCCACAGGCAATTTATATTGACCAATTAACCTATTAAGGTGCATGTCTTTGGACAATGAGAACATACAAACTCCATTCAGAAAAGGCCCACACTGTCTTCACCTCAGATAATCTAAGTTTATATACAACCTGTTATTGAAACAACTTGTTTTTTCTTGTCATTCATTTAAACAATTTCTTTTCTTTTTTTTTCATTTCTTAAAGCAAACATTTCAACACTCACATTTATAGACTTTTCACTTCTTTGTCACAGTTGGAAACTTGACTGGTCATCTAGTATGTACATTTTCATACCATTATTTTCTTTTCCTTTTCAACTTGTACATAGCATTTACGCATATAAGTACAACCCCAACAATGTGAATCAGGAGGTGTGAACATGAACAGGTAATTGTAGTCCTGATTTGGTCCAAAAGCAGCACCCAGTTTAGTTCTTTAGGAGCAAAGATGAGCTGAGGATTGCCAGTTTGAAAGCAAATGTATGAGAAAATGATGTAAATATTTAAAAATACAGAACGATACAAAGAGGTTTAGTTAATTTAAAAATTCGAGGAATCTGGGTTCAAGACCAAGCTGAACACTGTGATCTCTGATCCCTCAGATGACAGTGCATCAACAGCTGTCGTTCATTTGGAGCAGGGGTTCCCACAGTGGGGTACGTGTACCCCCAGGGGTATTTGGAAGAAGCTCAGGTTCTGGGGAAAAAGACATTAAATAAGTTATCATGTACTGAATACAAAATATATAATGACATTTAGCTAATGCTGAAATATAAAACACAATAAATGCATTCATATAAAATTGAAACTCCTGAACTTATTTAATTTCAATATCTTTTTTTTTTATATTATCATTATTGTCTGTCATCTTGTTTAAGTTTTGGTAACATTTTAAGAACATTTCTATTTTATATTATTCAAGATGAGTTTATCTGAGTAATTAAGTAATTATTTTTTGTTGATGAAAGGTTCATTCATTTATTCATGACCATTTAATTTATTTTTCTTAGCAATGTAAGAGGGTGCATTTCAGTTTATATTTTACACAAAGCCTTGTTATAAAGATTTGTTATTTTTATTATATTGAAGTTAAATATATGTTGTAACAAAGTTTTGAAAATATAAACAGACACCTCTGGCACAGGAACAAATTTTGGAACTCATTTTTTTCAATCAAAATTGCTGAAGCAAGAGTTGGGGGTACTTGGCTAAAATAAAAATATATATTTCAGGGGGTGCTCCACTGTAAAAAGTTGAGAACCACTGATCTAGAGGAACCACATTACTGTGGAGAACCTATGTCAAGCTCTACAATGTGGACTTCGAGACATAAAGATACCATTTCAGATTTTACTGAGCCAAAAGGAACTTGTTAATTGTATAAAGAAGCATTGTGGACTTCTCTGGACTCAGGGGCATCTTGGGCTGGACCAGCACTCAAAGGAAACATGGACTGTGCTCAAACCAATTCGTATTCCTGTTAAAAATGCTGTGGAACTTTGAAAAGTGGCTTCACTTTTCCATAACAACTTCAAACAACCTCAGGTGATCTGTCTTCATATTCAGTCGTTTGAATTGGAAGGCTATATTTTCAAATTCTGGCTTTTTTTTTTTTTCCCTTGATTTCCGCTCCTGTATCTTTAATGAAATAATCAAGAGTTTGATAAACATGTGTTGTTATTGTTTTAATGTATCTTTTGAGGGTTGTTTATCTTGTGTGCCTGAATTTATTACTGTACTTTTTGTACGGTGCTTATTCAACATCGTCTCATGTCTTGATCCTGAATCTGTAATAACGTTTGACTGACGTCTGTTGTCGCTGTTATGGTCTCTGAAGTCCCTCCATTCACCAGTGATGTTGGAAGTGATCATCTAAAATAAAGTTGGGTGCTCATGAACACATTCTGCAGCTTGCACTTCAAGTCTACAGCTTATTTTATAGGGTGATTTTTTTGGGGCTGTGCAGATAGCTCTTAAACTAATATTTCATCAAATATTCACTTTGAAAACCTTATGAAGGGCTGTCAATTTGAGCTCTTTGAAATTCTCTTATTGCTTCTGAACTCACTTACTAGTTGATAATGCACACACTTGATTTGTTCAAGTTTGCAAAACATTAGAGGCACCATAGCAATTTGCCCTCCTACACCTTGTTTGAATGTGTGGTCTGTTTAAGCTACAGCTCTAATAAATTGCTGTGGAATACATTTATCTCCAAAATGAAAAAGAAACAGAAGTAACTGAATCAAAAGGAAAGAGGGTGTAAATGAATAAAAAATGAAGGCAAAAATAGGTTAAAGAAGACGGAAGAAATAACGAAAGAAATAACTGTTGGGATCATGGGAGAGAACAGACAGAAAAAAACAAAAAACAACAGTGTCATGAAGAAAATGACACAGAAGTACTGTTGCAGCAAGTAGGAAAAAGTCTGATATGAAGATGGAAAGAAAGGACAAGTCAGGGCAAGACAAGGGCAAGCAAGGGAAAAGAAAAACAGTAGAAGAGAAGAGGTCAGTACTAAAGTATTGGAAAAAGGCCTGGACGAGGCAGACAGAGTAAAATAAGGAACGCAAATGTGAAAAGGAAGGACAAGTGGGGAGAATAAAAAGAGATTTTCCTCAGAAACTTCATGTCTGAACACAGCACACTGTCCACAGAAAGAGACAAAAACAAAGAGAAGAAGCAAAAGTGAGCCCAACCATCACAGCGGCAGCTATCGTGAGTCATTACAACTCTCAAATAAAGTCATTTACAACATGTCTAGATGGCAACGGTGGAGCTGGAATGATCTATCACTGCCCTGTCAGCCAGATTACCAATCATCAGTCGCAGATAAACTGGCCTGACACATCTAATGATTCAGCAAGGAGGACGATATATGCCCCTCAAAACACACAAATACACACACGCTGGGAGAAAACACACTCCAAACGAATGTCACAAGCGATCGAAGCTTGTCTGATGATGGCACGGACCAATATGGCTCCTAATTGGGGTGTTTGTCTGGATGGAAAAATTGTCTCTTTGAGGCAGCCTCGTGATTTTTTTTGAAGTGGTAATGACCACTCAGCAGCGCACAGGAATATGTGCAACAGCCAGGATTCTTTCTGAGTGATGTGTTTTCCATTAACGACAGATTGGGTGGAATTATAGTGGTGTCATGTCATCGAAGGAATAGTCAGGAGCTTTACATGCGCTCAGATAATTCAATCTCAACACTATTAAAGGCAGGACAAAAATCCATTTCTTTATTATCTTTATTGGTATAAATCTGAATCAGCACGTTCTGAAACACTATGATGATTTGATTTATCGGACCCCAGGAAGGACACGTCCACACGCGTGCCCTTAAAGGGACAATTTGTAATATTTTCAGTCCAGACATTAAAAAATTTATTACAATTATCAATCTGAGATCAAATAAGTCACAATTTTTACAAGTTACAGACATCAGTGCATTATATTGCAGAGATACAGTATATTCTGAAGTCAGCATAGCACAGCTAACCAGCTAGCCCTAGCACGTCCTTTCCTGCAACACCACTTTGTACCTCAACAAGCATAGAGAGTTAAATCTTCCAAAAAGAAAAACAGGAAAAGAAAATGCAACTTTAGCATTTCCATCAAATGGAACATGGTTGTGTGGAATCTAGGGTTGCAACAGATCATTATTCCATTGTCAATTAACTCAAGTCATGATTCAAGGTATATTTGATTACATTTGATGAAATAATGATGAAAAAGTATTTCCCAAAGACCAACATGATGTCCTTAAAGGTCCACAATCAAAACATATTCAGTTTACCATTATACTGCAGAGGTGGAAAGAAACCAAAAAATGCATGTTCACATTTAAGAAGAACTTAGTAAAACTTAGAAGAATTTAGTTTTTCCCAAAAAATGCTTCAACCCAGTGAATCATTATCAATTAATTTAGCAGTCAATGGCTAACTGATAGACTGATTAATTACTCCAATTCTGTAAGTACCGGAAGAAGAAGTAGACCTTGTGAATCTAAAACAACCAACAAAAACCTCTACAAAGAAGAAAGAAACCACAACATTTGCCTCCACCGTGTACACATGAAAAATGCCCACTTTGCACGCTTTGAGATATATCCAGAAAAACTCATAAAACAGCATCTTCGCCCAGAAATGGAGACACCTTATCAGTCACATGAGTCAAAGGATCACTATGCCAGAATGTTTTCCAAAATGTTACCATCTCTCATTAATGGGCCCAATAACTCTTAAAAAAAGGCAAAAATCACCTCAAGTTCTTTCATATTTAGTCATTTGTATCAACATTTTTCTAAAGTTATACTTCAAAATATTCATATATCTTGCAGAAAAACAGGTAGTCTAAAAATGCAGCATAAAAAAGTGTTGGAGTGCACAAATCAAATGACATTTCAATCTCAATCTGCAAAATGAAAGTCATGACATTCTTTAACTTCTTGTGTTGTAGTGCACGTTATGCCTGTTTATGTTTGTATCCATGACTTGACATTTCTAAGTGAAAAATGTCAATTTTCCTTCATAATAAGAGTCAAATGGAAGCTGCAATACAACCTGCTTTAATATGCTGTTCTTACCAAATTGTGCAGTACTAAAAAATTAAATGCAATCTTGTCACATGGCTATTTTTGCACATTTACTTGAGGTATAAAAGCATGAGAGGCATGTAGGAAGTCAAAGCAGAACTCTGAGATGCAGATTTGATTTTCCTACCTATCCTTCATACTTGTTCTCAGCGCAGACATGAGGGTAAGTCTTAAATTCAACTTGTAACAACCTGCAGAAACGCTACATCTGCATCTTCTTGGTATAATGCTGTTCATTTGTGGGAGTTCATTTATGATTTTTTTTTACCTCAAAAACTGAGCATGCCATGTTTTTCCTTTCTCAGATGTCAGATCTTCATGTTAAATGTGGTCAAACCTTCCAAACATGAGCTGAACATGTGCAGTAAAAGGACTCAGAAGCGCAGGTTTGAGTAAATCACCATGGAGCCAGCCTTCCCTCCAGCTTCACAGCGCTGACATTAAATAGGAATAGACAACCTTGTACGATGCAAAGCTGAGAGACTGCAGGTTTTCCTTCCAATCAATCACTCCAGCAGCTGATTTCACAGATCAGTTCCTCCTCTCCGGCTGACAGTGTGCTCTCGGTCATCTGTTCAGAAAGCACAGCATATGCACCGAACACACCAATACACCTTTTTCCCTTCAGCTGGCAGTGTAGCACATTTCCCGCACGTACAGCTGTTAACAAAGACAAATATATATATTTATGTCTTCTGACAGAAGCTGAACTGGCAGTATGAGATAAACTCCATCACACAAAGCTATTCTAGTAAAGCGCTGCAATAACTACAGGCCCGGATACGTGCAGAACTCATTCTCCTTAAGGTGTTTGTGGATTTAACCTGTGCATGTCCGTGAAGGTGTTTTCTGTGAATCGCTGCAGAAGCTACCTCAGCTCCAGCTTCAAAACATGGATGTTACTTTGGAAAAGACAACCTCGCACAATGCAGAGCCAAGTGACTGCAGGTTTTCCTTCTAATCAATCACTACAACAGCTGATTTCACAGATCAGTTCATCCCTCTCCGGTGAGCGACCAGTTCTGGGCTGTAGTGTTCAGCTTGAATACCAACCTGTTCCCTGTCGGTTAAAGATCTCTCATGAATCTAACTGCTGTGACAAGCACATAAGTCAAGAAAAGTGTTCACATAGTGTTTTTTCACACACAAAAGTTACAAAGTGGTTTACGTGAACTAGTATTTAGGCTAGGGATGCACCGATACCACTTTTTTCCAGACCGAGTACAAGTACAAGTACTTACATTTGAGTACTTGCCGATACCGAGTACTGATTCGAGTACTTAATAATTCCATTCCAGTTCTTAGTTCCTTTTGTAAATGTGCTTTATTGTCGTTGTCATTAGTCTGACTGGAACAAAGTGCTGCTACTGACATTTAATGTGTTGGAATGAGCGTTTCTCAATTAATCCATCAGGGGGCGCCACTCTGAATTAACCATACTGGACAAATACCACGAAGAAGAGTAAAGTTTTTTGAGAGGAAGAAGAAGAAACTCAGTAATAACAAACATGGAGACGACAGAGGCAACACTAATGAGATACTAATATTGCAGCGTTTTCACTGGTAAGGTTTAACAGCTTAGCTTCAGCAGGAAGAGAAAAGAGAAATGAGTGATAAGTTTCGTTTTCACTTCTGTTGGCAGCGGTCCGCACCGCTCCGTACTCCCGCTGGTATTCTCATTCTGTTTACGCATCCGCGAGCACTTGGTAAATGGATGGAATGTACGCAGAGGATGGACAGAACGCTGCGTCTGAATCTGTCTGTGTCTAACGTTACTTGCAGTCAGCGGTACTTTTATCACTGTCATTTATTTTGAAAAATCTCCTCACTCTTCACACTCCCCACACATTATTCCACCTCCTCGTACCTTCAGCACTGAACTGTGAATGTCACACGGCCGTAAGTGGTATCAGTGCATTTGTATCGGATATCTTTTACGAGTACGAGTACACACACTGAGTATCGGAGCCGATGCCGATACTCGTATCGGTATCGGTGCATCCCTAATTTAGACCCTTGCATCTTCACGCATATTGAGGTGGACTGAAGATGACGTGTTTTATTGTTTGCATGTAGATGTTTTCACACCTGGACAGCAGAGCGATACTGGCATCAGCAAATGTTGGCACTGAGAGTGGATGACTTTTAAACTGCATATTGCAACTCTGAAGGAAAATAATAACTGAAAAGACAGAAATTGCTCCAACTTAGATATTCTATTTACGCTAATGTTCAATTTCACGCTAAGTGATTGGCTATTTTGAGTCTAGCAGTCAGTAGCCCCTTTTACACAGCACTTCTGTTATGGAATATTTTGCCTTTATTCCAGAACGATGTCTGTGTAAATGAAATGGTGGGATCATTTGGTCTCACCCTTACCGCAGCTCTGTAACACCTTTGGAGGTAGTAACAGAGCAGTGATAAAGGTGGGATCATGATTCTGGAACGCTATGTAAAAGGAACACCTCTCGTTTCGCAACCACGGTGTGATGTTTTGACTGGGGTGCCGATACCAATTGTGGGCCCCATGGAAGGTAAATGTTGTGGGCCCTTCAGAAACTGGCATGAAACCGAAACTGAAACTTATCTTTGGACGTCCGATTTCTGGCCTCTATGCCTCTCTTTTACTCTGGAGCTTACACAAAATTTTCACAACTTCTGACCTATATCCACTGGGTCCCCTGGAAATGCTGGGCCCCATGAATTTGTCATGTTTATCCCCCCTTTACGGCACCCCAGCGTTTTGATGATGTGTTGCTTCTGCGACGCCTGTGCCAGGGGGATTTAAAAATGAGAATGGACCGTGTACAGTAAACAAGCATATCAATGCAACCAGAAAGATGTCGAACTGGGGAGACATCGAGATCCGCCAGCTACTGTCACCTCGGGCAAAGGACTCTACGGTGAAAGACTCTGGAGAGGTTAGCAGCACCGTCATGCTCGGGGTATTTCCAACTTATAAGTTATTGATTCCGTAAGGCAGGTCTGCTGTGTAAAATTTCAGCCTGTCTCACCTCTGTTACTCTTTTGTCTTGACTGTGGAAATCGGTCAATGGTGGAAAAAAGGTGGGATCACCATCTCACCTTTTTTCCAGGATCTCTGTGTAAAAATGGCTAATGATTCACAATTATGTATCTGAATATTCATAACTTTTGACTTAGTGTTGAGTTCAACAGTTACATGGTTTCTAATAAAGAGAAAAATAGTTCATTTCAAGGCTATTCACTTGTCAATTTTCCTCCTCCAAACCATTATTATTACTGTGCACCAGCCTTTAAAACAGACTGATTACTAGGCTTGCTTCAGGCAAGGATGGCTGTGTACGAGAATCTTGGGTCAAACTGACCAATGTACATCTATTACAGTTACTACTGTTTTTTTTTACAGTAACACATCATAATTCCATGGCAACTGCATTCAACAAAAACTCACTAATCAGAGATGGTCTTTAGACTAAACTGTCCAAATTTGTTGATTCTATGGGAAGAGTTCATTAAAGTACAAAGGCTAGAAATGGCAAACAGGGGGTAAAAACTGCATATTACAATCAAATTGCTGACTTCCTGTTAGGTCAGGGATGTAGTTTCAGCTTCAGCTTTTGTTGGGGACACAAACAACAACTCCAAAAAAAGATATGAATAAACATTAGCAAAGGTTGGCACTGTCACCTCACAGCGAGAAGGTTTCGATTCCAGTGCAAGCCGTTAGGGCCTTTCTGTTTGGGTCCTCTGTGGGTACTCCGGCTTCCTGCCACTATCCAAAGACATGCACTTTAATAAGTTAACTGGACAGTAACACATGGGCTAAACACTTTGAAAAATGAATGAATGAATGAATGAATAATGCTGTAATTTCCCAGTTCTGGATAAAGTACATCCATCTATCTATCTATCTATCTATCTATTAAGACTGCATGATTAATCAATTTTAAATTGAAATCGGATTATTTAAATATGACAATGTTTAAAAAAGTATAATCCTCAAATCGAATCTCATCTCTCTCATATCTCCAGTCGCCTCCAGGCCATGTCCCTCTGGGCTACCGTTGGCTCCTCCTCCTAACTGTGAGAGCGATCTCCACAGTCTTTGGTCTCCACACACCAGTACAAAAATGCTGTTTGCTAAGGAGAGTGAGAAGTTTGTGGCTAAAAATAGCAAGAGCAACTCAGTTGTGTGGAACTGATACGGCTTCGTAGTTTCAGATGAAGACTAAACCATTCTTCGCTGCAAACTCAGCCTGAAGGCGGTATCAGTCAAAGACAGCAGCACAGCCAACTTATTTCAGCTCCTCAAACTTCATCGCATGCCAGAGTGTAAGGAATGAGTTGCATTGCGGGCTGCACACAAAGACGACATCCCAGCTAAAACACCACCACCAGCCCGAATCAAAATCAAAAATCAAGTTTTTTTAGGAAAAAAAATCAGGATTTTATTATTGGCCAAAATCGTGCAGCCCTATCCATCCATCCATCCATCCATCCATCCATCTATCTATCTATCTATCTATCTATCTATCTATCTATCTATCTATCTATCTATCTATCTATCTATCTATCTATCTATCTATCTATCTATCTATCTATCTATCTATCTATCTATCTATCTATCTATCTATCTATCTATCTATTTATCTATCTATCTATCTATCTATCTATCTAAACATGGCCTCACTTCTTTTTAAGGACAACTTAAAATACCGAGTGAAAGGATGGTTTTGACATAGAAGAACAAGCTTTTTTTCCTTGCTTTTATGTATTCAACTGTCGCAGGTTCTATTTTCTATATGTTAATGCTGAGACTTTTTTATAAAGTTCACATACAAAGCTTTCATTCATAATTAGGACCTCACCTAAATCCCTGCACCTGTTTCCCCATCGGCTGCTCTATTTCTCTAACCTACTGCTGTGTTTTACTGCAGACAAAGCAGTTCATTAATGGTGGCATTTTCACAAGATATATGGTGTGATGATCACAGCATAGATTTTATTTATCCACCCATAAATGTTTACTCCTGCAGGCAACCTGACTGCTTTCCTACTGATGACAGAAAGCAGACTCATTTTGCTTAACTAACATCTGCTGACATTATTTTACATGAACGACCTATGTTGTTAAGTAGCAGGTTGTCATTTTAAAAACAACACAGCTTCTGTCGCTTTCTTCCTGGGTAGTAAAACACTCTTTAGTGGTGGCATGACAAATCACAAAATGCACTGAAACAGCAAATTTAAGTTATTTGTCTATCGAAGCAAATGCAATCAATGAAAATACCTGTTGGATTTAGTCCAATTCTATGAGTACATGCACACCATTATCTAAAAGATGAGATAATATATGTGAGTTTGAACAAATACTGGAAGGGACAATTCAGTCTTTCTAAATTACTATAAGAACATGTCCATGCGATTCGCGTGTTGGTTTAGAGCAATAGTTCAACACTTTTTCAGCTTGAAACGCAAAGTGTCAATTCATCACAAGACTTACAAAAATGACTCATGATAATGTCTCCATTTTGCCTCCATCATCAAAACAATTTTGAATTAATTCTTAAAATGTTACAAAGTCAATCACAGAAAACAAGACAAGGTCACCAACTGCTTTAACACTGATAAGTATTATTAGCAACAACACACCATCACTAACTGACACATGAAACAAACAGGTCAAATGATCGACTAGAGTCAATTTTCCATTGACAAGAATGTGTCTGAATTATTTTTTTCTTTTACAAAGTTTTTATCTTGTCGTCCCATTTAGGTTTTTTTTTTTTTCCTTTTGTTAAACCTTTTAAGTTGTTTTTGTCTGCTTACACCCCTGTAACTTGAAGTCATTTATATCTTTTTTTCCCTACTAATGTCCATACAATGACAATAAAAGTTTTCGAGTTTTACGTGATGTTCATCTTGTTGCATCTTTTATATCATTTCCATCTTGTTTTGTCTTTTACATCATGTATCTTTGATTGTGTTTTCATTTGTTGGATCTTTTATGTTATTTTTGTCTTATATTTTCTACTTCTCATGTAATTTCCATCTTCTTATCTCTTATATCCAGACATCCCTTTTCTCTCTTTTACATTATTTTTGTCTTGTTGCATATTTTTTCACCTTGCTACATCTTTCACATCTTACCATGTTATTTTGTTTATGATTTTGTTGTACTGTTGATGTTGTTTTGATCTTGTTATATCTTTTCCAACTGAAACCTCTCCTCTTCATTTCACATATGACTTCAGTGAGGTCAATATTTAAATTTAAACCCTTCCAGAGAACATGTCATATATTTTACTGTGACAAGCAGTGACCCAATAAAAACAGCTGTGTGAACCGTTTTTGGGTCCTGACCCTACGTTTAGGAAACCCAGGACCAGACACACACTTCTACACGAACCTCATAAACGGGTGTGATTGTGAACATTTTCTAAGGGACGCTGTTGAAACATTTTGTCAAACCCATTGAATATGAATAACTTCAAGTACGTGTAGCTCCTCAAAATTACATTTCATTTGGGAGAAGAAGAATCAGTGCCGCCAAGTCTTTTTCACAACATCTGATAATAAATTAAATCGAGCCTAATGATGAAGGCATGAGAGGCAGACTTGGTGCGTACATACGTACCCACACGCCTGCCTGTCTGCATAAATAGCCTTTAGCTGCCTTTTAAAAGAATCCACAGAATCAGCAGACCTTCATGAGGGAAATACAGATTGACACAAAGATTTTCTTACACACTGTCTTTCCCAAAGGTTGTTTGTGTTCTCTGTCATTGTGTGCTGGCTGACAGCATGCTGAGAAAAAGCTTGTTAGCTTTCTGGTGTTTAACTGCACTCTGATGAGCCGTAAATCATCGCCTACACTGATTATCTCTGAATTATTAAACCAATCCGTCATTACCATCCAGTATAACAGCCTGGAATAGTATCACTAACATCATTTTCATTCCTAAAATCGAAATGAATAAAGTGAAAAATAAGTGAACAAATCCTTCTGCTAGTGCAGTTTAGGACATTTTAGATTCATTTAAGTATTACTTTAAAGAGATAATGTTTGCAGTAGTAGTATATAGTATGTTAAAATAAGTCAGAGTAATATTGCACTGATAAAGGTTACTTTTTTAAAACCTATTCTATGTTTAGTATTTTCTATTGTCAGTTTCATTATTTAATTATCTATTTTCTATTTAATTTGATGACTTTATTAGAGAACTTTTTGTCTTATCAAGAAAATCTGTAGAAAAGGGAATTTCTGTGTGTTTCCAACTTATTTCAGAAGACATACGCTGATCTAACAAAAGATTAAAATCATAATTATTTGGTTTATTTTTGTAATGTTGATTTTTGTGACTGTATTGATCATTTTGCTCATTTTAATTCTCTTTTTTTTGTCTTATTTGAATCTTTGATTATTATGTTAATTTTTGTTTACTTTATTGGTTTTCTTTTTCATTTTTAATAATGTTCATTATTTTTGCAGTTTTTTTATTCATTCTTTGTTGATTTTTGTACTTTTAGTGCATTTTGTTGATATCCATGTCATTTTGTTGATATTTTTACCTCCGCCAAGGAGGTTATGTTTTTGCCAGGATTTGTTTGTTTGTTTGTCTGTTTGTTTGTTTGTCTGTCCGTTAGTGTGCAACATAACTCAAAAAGTTATGGACAGATTTGGATGAAATTTTCAGGGTTTGATGGAAATGGGATAAGGAAGAAATGATTAAATTTTGGTGGTGATCGGGGGTGGGGGGGCCCACGGGGGGGGGCCACTGATCAGCCTTGGCGGAGGTCTACGCTCTCCGAGTGCTTCTAGTTCATTTTGTTTTTATTTCTTCCTTTTTTGGATTTTTTTTTTTTTTTTTTGTTAATTTATTGATGATTAGTCATCTGACTGATTATTTTGTTCATTGTTGTTCATTCTTGAATTCATTTGTTTTTCTTCTCTTTTTTTTGCTCAGCAATCATTTGATTCTGATCACCAAATAAACGATATCGGTTCAATCTTCATTCTTACTGAAGTTTCTTATTCTATTATGGCAGGATGAGAAAATACAAAGTTGTGTGAAGTCGGTCAGAGGAGATGTAGTTTTTAATCAGTGATATTGTGTGTGTTTACATTTAGGTCAGGTATTACATCTAAATATCTGTAACATGTCCCATATAAATCTACTCCTATAATATATATAATATGATAAATCTACTCTACCCAGTGCCACCTTAAGGAATTTGTTAATTCAGCTGAGCAGGGATTAGTTCTGCTAATAATGAAAACAAGCAGTAACATGCAACAAGTGTTGAATATCAATAAACTATTTTGACAATCAGTTATTTTTCTAATATGCCTTAATCTGCAGGGTACATCTTTGTTTTATCTTTTCAAAAGCATAACAGCCTTTTATAAAATGCATTTTCTTTGTCAGACATAACTTCAGTGTTTTTTCACTAAAGAAGCAATCAATCAAAAGCCAAAAATATTAGCAGATAACTAAGGCTGAGCCGATTATCAATGTGCCATGCTCTGTTTCATGATTACATTCTTGTTTTGTCTTGTGTCATGAATCCAGTAACCATTTCCTCTGCTGCAGTGTGCTTTTGGTCCTCCCTAAAGACAAAAAGGGAGTCTTCACCAGAACCCTGCATATCAACTTAAGTCAAAACAACAGAGGCCATGGTCAAAAAAATCAAGTAAAGCTATTTCAAACCAATTTTGGAAACACTTTGTTTTCAAAGAGTCCAAAGAGAAACAACAAACACACCCCAAGACCTGTCACACGGTGGCATCTGAAACATAAGGCAAAACAAAGAAGTTGGTAAATCATCTGAAATTGAGAAAACTGAGAAAAAGAAACAAAAACAAAGAAAAGTAAAGCCCCTTTAAAGCAGCAAACTACCATGATGAGCCTCAAAGGACAGGAATAGAAACACATCTGACTGAATCCTAACAGCTATCAGTAATTACAGCCATTCATTTATTCATTCATTTATTTGTTTTGAGCAGAAAAAAAACCCCAAACTTTTATGTGTTCAAGGAACTAATAGCAGAGCAAATACATTAATAAATAGAGGTGATCAAGACAATATAGCAATTGCCATGTACACAAGTAATAACAAAAAATAAATTCGATAAGTATTGCTCAAAAAGGAGTGGGAAGAAGAAAACGTATTAAATCCCGCACCCACCTCTCATTTATACAACATAACACATTACTTTTGTTTCCTTAATGCATGTCTGAAAATACCTGTGATTAGACAATGTCAGGGTCAGGGGGTAGATTTTCCACCATTTAACAAAGGCCTCGTTTACACAATAATGTTTCACCTGAGATCACAAAATCATTTTCTTTGCCTTGTTGGGTTTACAGAAGAGTGGAGTGGAAACAATCTCCCTTTACATTGGAACGGTGATAGGACTGAAAATGCTAGTATGCATGACAGGTTCGTAGTGGGTGATGTGACTTGGTAGTGATTAATTATTTGACTGATCAGTTGTTTGCTCCATGTTCCAGATATTCTAAATATCTGCTTAAACATGGCACAATAAGCAGTGTGGAGCTATTCCTCTTAGTCATCTGTGAAACAAAGACTTCACTGTCAAATTAGATTGCGAACAATAGAATGCTTTATGTCTTCCACTTTTAATTGCTGTGACCTCAGCTAAATTTTTCCTCTTTATTAACTGCACTCCTCATCTCACTTTTCTGTCATTACAATATTATTACTGTTTTAATTTATTGTTAGTACCTGTCTGTAAAACCTATTTTCTTTCTTGGCGTGTGCTGCTGACCTCTTGGCCAGGTCACCCTTGTAAAAGAAATATCGATCTCAATGGGATTTTACCTGGTTAAATAAAGGTCTAATAAATAAATAAATAAATAAATAAAAATACTTTGTGTTTGTTAAAGTTACATGAAACATAGCCTACAGTGCCACCGGCTGGTGATACAACACAGCCCAGGGGTCACCAACCCTGGTCCTCGAGAGCTACTATCCATGATTGGTGACCCCTGGGATACATCTAAAACATGCAGGATAGTAGATCTCAAGGATCAGGTTGATGACCCCTGGCCTAGATTATTTTTTATGAAACAAACTAAATGTATGTTTGTTTTTTGTGACATTTCAACCATTAGCTGCAAATTCACATCACATTTTATGGAAATTTTGTGTATTTAAGTAAATACCTCTGGGTTTTTTTATGCATCAAGAGCTTACATGTGCATAAAATTTACTTATTTTACTTCTTTTTTTTACAACTCCCAGCAAAAAATTCCTTGTATGTGTTTACATGCTTTGCAAATTAAGCGGACATAGCAATTATCAAAAATATTTTAAGGGTTTATATCAACTGACTGATTGGCTTTGAGCTTCTACCTGCTCTAAACCACTGTTAATATACCAGCCTTTGAAAATCCACATCAGTGGTTGACCTCTTATAAATACCTGACCTATCTTGATCTCAATAATGACAAACATAATCAAGTTTATGAGCAGCTCCTCAGTTACACAATTATGAAAATAATCGTTGGTCACAGCCCTGCAATAAGCCCTAAGACTTGAGGGGCAATATGCATCTGCAGAATCAAGTAGCATCAAGTGGATTGGGGTAGATCATCAGACAGTTCCAGCACCCAGGACGCATGTTACAAACAAAGAAAACACAAGTAGAGTGGCCTGAGGGGTGACATGTGAAGCTGGGGCATAGTACGGTATTGCATCCTAATCCATCAACACACATCTATTAGTGATAGAGTAAGTCACGAGCTGAAAACATTTTCAACCAATACTGGGACTGAATGGTAGCACATGACAACACTGAGTAATGCCTTTGAATTTGAAGGGATAAATACAATTATATCTTCAATAGTCAATTCTGAGAATGATTGTGAAAAGCCTGTGAAAGCAAGAAATGAAACAGGCAGCTGCTAGATTAAAAAGGTCTCTAACTCCACAGTCAAATCCATCAATCACTTCTAACAGCGAGTGTAGTAAATGAAGTGTTTGGTTTAGCAGTAACAAAATGGAAATATTAGAGTTAGAGGAGAAGAAGCACATGCTCTCCCTGACTATATAAAAAATAAAGAAAAAAAACTGAAATCAGGAGTGTTGGCAGGTACACAATAAAGGCTGAGGTATCTCTGCTATTCTTAGAGGTCTGTCTTCTACTGCTCTCTGGGGTCATCACCATTTCCACTTTCATTTCTAGCCCTCTCTGGCTCATGAGGGCGCTTGGATTGACGACACCTGATGTCGTACACAAACACATATTGCACATATACTGTACACACACACACACACACACAAACACACACACAGATCGGTGCAAGTGTGAGCACAGAGCCATAAAAATGCACTCATATAGTGACATACACTCATTCATGACACCGCTGCTGTCGCTGTCCTTGGTGCTGAAATTCCCCGAGCCAATATGAGTGTGGATGTTAACATGCCATTCCAGTCTTTCCAATCAGTCAAACCCAGCCAGGGAAAAAAACGAAGGTTCCTCAAGCTGTGAGGAACTAGGGCTGCATATTGGCAAGAAACACGTGTCATGTTAGAGGGGTTAACATACAATTCCACAATGCTGCTAGCGTTGCAGCAGTATGAGATTTTCACAGCATGATAACCGGCTGTCACAATTTCACGGTGCAACAGTATTATACAATTATCATTCACAGGTCAATCACTGGTGGATTTTTAAAGGCCAACATCACAGTCTGATGTGAGGAAAAGCTGATAGCTGATTAATTGGACAATATCTATCTGATCCCTCGTATGTATGATAGAACCCACATAACTGCAGAACTGAATGTACCTGAATCAAAGAATGAATACCTAAATAACTCTGGTTCATTTTCATCTGGAATGAAACTGAAATCAAGAGAGCAGAAAAGCTGGTGGATATTTGACAACAATAAGTCAAACATTTAGTTTCACCTAACTGCAGTTTGATTGAAAAGAAAAATAAGGATTGAATGTTGTGAAATTCACATACTGCAGAACCTATGTACATAACACATACACAGTCTATTACATATAAGTATACTTAATAGAAGTATCTAAAATTAGACAGTAGGTGTGTTTCCATCCAGCTGTGTTGCATTTCTAATTTGCATATAGCAAACCCATGTGGAAATGGTTAGAGTTTTTACACCTGGAAGAGGTGGAAAAGACGATGTGTTGATAAAAACTAATTGGCAATAGGTGCAACTAAAAGATTTACAACTAAACTAAAGATTTAATAATCATATGTGTACATGTGAAGACCAGTAAGTAGACTACAGTGTTGGAAATAGCAATGAAAAGTAGCCATGTTTGAAGAGCTGTAATAAACATAAGACAATTGCTTTGACAAGAATTTAAAGTATCGTTACATGATTCATAGTAAAGGTTCAACACAGGGGAAAAATCTAAAATACTTCTTACTTCAGCTTCTCATGTAGTACGTTACTGTCAAATACTACATCTAACAGACAAAGGTTTAAGCCATGATGATGAAGAACCATATCTTAAAATTTTAAATTACAGCAGTGGAAGGAAACACATTTCAATTCACATTTTCTTGTGCCTGAAAGTATGCATAATTTGCAGTATAATTGGATGGAAACATGACGAATATGTGTTTTTTGACAATCGATGCAGTGTCACAAAACGTTGCACCACAATGCTGATGTGCATCAACACCTTCTTACAACCCAATGAAGAGCAAGGAGAAGGCACTGGTATCGTAAATCGTAGTTACACTCCAGATTGATAAAAACGAGTGTAAAGAGGGGAAAGGATAAGGGGCCCATGGGAGAGCTTGCACAGCTACATCTTGTAATTTCCTCATAATTATGCCTGGCAACTCACCCTGGGGTTGTACTCCAGTGGACGTGTATGAGGACCAGTGATGAATACTGGTTTCGCCACAGCGGATGGAAAATGTGTCACGGTTGCCAATTAAAATCAAGAGCGGAAGTGAGGGAAGCACCTTGTTTCACCAATCCTCTCTTTCCCTACTGTCTCTCTCCATCACTGTTAATAATTGATCAAAGTTCGCAGTCTCCGCTTTGATATATCCATGGCAACGGCCTGTGCAAAGTGTGTGTATGTGTCTGTCCATGTGTGCAGATCGCACAAAGCTGTAAATAGTCAGATGCTGTCGCCAGAATAGCCAGGGAAACAAGCCGTTCTGCTACCACAGGGCGTCTGCATCCATTAAAAGGACAGGCTGGGATTAAGTGTAGAGCCTCATGAATATTGTATGATGTTGAACAAGCTGAGGACATCGCTTGATACTCCTGAACGTAACAGTCACAAACTGCCGTGTCTGCCCGTCTGTGTGTGTTAGACACCTGTTTCTCCAATCCAAACCTAACTTTAATGCCTCTCTTATGTTTAACATCACTGCTATCCCTCATAAAAAGCGGTACAAGTTCCTCATTACGATAACAAATTAAGGTCATGACTAGCTCCTGCATAATTCTCTCCAGCCTTGATCTTGAGATGTGAGTAAACAGTGAAAGCAGATTTGCCCTTGTCCTAATCTCACAATCAAACAAAGTGTTGGAGATTTGACCAAATGTGGACAGAGTCATAATAAGTGAATGTAAATATCATAGCTCATTAATCCTTTTTCATATAATTGCCTTTCTGCTTCTCTCAGGGTAAGACTCTCATTATTATTCCAGCCAGGTGAAAAAACATTTGCCATCAGAAAGTAAAAACCTCCCTGCAAACACCCTGTAGGAGCAAGAGTGCAATAAATTCTCCTCCTTGACTTAATTCGAGGAATTAACCCACGTCACTCAGACAATGTTAAACCAGCCTTTTTGAGCTGTTCTATTCAAAGGATCTGCATTTATTTCTCAAGCCGCAGGGCGCCTGCGATTCCTGAAGCGCGAGGAGAGATGCTCTCCAATCCCTATGAAATCTGTTCATGGAATTGCTTTATCTTTATGTTTATGGCAGCTACATCTGCAGCTGCCTGCTTCACTACACTTGTAATCAGACGAAACACACATTCACACAAACAATTGATGTATTTAGCATTGGACTGCACAGAACAAGGTGTGCGCTGAACAGAATGGGAATAAGCGTGCAGTGTACCGTTGGATAAATTCACCGTATGAATTTGCACACATATTTTCATAGCACTGAGACCTTATTTGTTTCTGTGGTTTGCTTCGAGAGTAACTGTGTTGCCATGCCAACTCTCTCTCTCTCTTGCGCGCTCCCTCTCTCCTCATTCTGTTTAACAGGATTCCAATGCAGAGCCTCGTGCACCAATCAGAAAAAAGCTCGTAGCAATTTTCTAACCAGTCTCGGTGCCGTTAACCGTTTGGTGCCCCGGACGCTCTCCAGGCGTGAGTCCTGCACAATGATTGATAACAGCCCTCAGGAGAGCAAACACAGGGGAAGTCTTCTAATTGTTTTCACGTGTCTCTGCTCATCCCTCACTTGTCAGAAAAAACTTTCTGAATTAATCAAGGAGCAACGAGGGCCGGCGTATTTATTTACGCTGATAAATAATGTTTGATTGTTTGGAAGTGAATGTCAGCATAGTAGGTGGTAAAGTGGGGCAGTCGGGGGGAAATGAAAAGGATATTGGATTTTTAGTGGTTGATAATGCTGACATTTTAAAATACCACTGTGATTAATGATTGATGAGCAACAAGCAGGAGGTGTGTTTTTTCATTTAGTACTGAACATGCATGGCAGCTGCCTTTGTTAGGCAAAGTGAAGGCTGTTAAG
Organism: Sphaeramia orbicularis; assembly: GCF_902148855.1. Classification (NCBI taxonomy): domain Eukaryota; kingdom Metazoa; phylum Chordata; class Actinopteri; order Kurtiformes; family Apogonidae; genus Sphaeramia; species Sphaeramia orbicularis. Next base: position 19,429,336 of record NC_043972.1, read on the forward strand.
AGGAAGTGATCAACACAATGAGAGCACTTTTTAAAGATTTTAAGTCTTTTCCTTTTAAACAGTGGAAAACCACTGAGAGCGCTGCTTCTTTCCCTGGTAGTTGGAACCGAGCTAGCACAGGTTTGTCCATGTCGTATTATTACAGTCACACTGCTAGGTATCCATTTTTCTGAAAGATAAAGACCTGGCAATCCTTGTAAAACCCAGAAGGTCATTCCATAAAGCCTACTGCTACTGTGAGAGTGTTCCCAGAAACCTTTTCAATCCTCTTAAGATAAAAAAACAGCACAATAAAAAACCTTCTAACCCAATTTCTCTTTTGCAACTTGTAGCCAGAAATAATATAGCTAAGACCTTGCACATTTTGCACAACACAAAAAAACATACCTTTGGGGGAAAAAACACTGTTTTTACTATTTATAGCCATGTGTTGGAGTAAAATGAAGATTTTTCTGTATTCTGCTAAGAACATCTCTCCTAAATTCCAAATACAAATATTGTTATTTATTGCACACATTTGCAAAAAAATGTTGATTGACGGCAAAAATGTAGATTTTTCAGACAACATCGTACTAATGACTGAACATAGCAACATTTTCGTATGTTTCTGGCATGCTCTCCACCTTTGTTTCAGATTGCTGTTGCCTGCTTTATCACATTCCTCAAGCTCCAGCGTAAAGCAACTGAGGTTTATTTGGTGGCTTCTAATCATCCAACCTCCTGAAAAGATGTTCAGTGTGGTTCAATTCTGGAAATTTGGACTGAAATACAAAAACAATTAAAAAAAGATCATTTTTGTCATTTTTATTTATGTCAAACTAATTAAGATATAATTAAGGAACCTAATCTCTACTAGGAGTTTGGAATAGAGACACCACTTGATCAAATTCAATGATCAATCAATATTCATCAATTATTAACGTCCAGAGAAGGAGGTCACATTCAGTAGAAAACCAAAAGATAGACAGGTTATAATAATATTAAATGAAGGAAAGTGAGGATAAAACTGTAATATGCAATATTTGCTCAAAAATGAAGCTTAAAGAGTCAATAATTAATTAAACAGTCAATTCCACAGCGCTCAGTAGTAATGTGTAAGAAGCACTGCACAGGAGCTGAAACTGCCTTAGGTTAGAGTCGAGGTAGAGTTCAGATAAAGGTAAGAGGAAATAAATTGAGTTTGATAGAAAAAAAAAAAGACAGACTGTCATAAGAATGTAGCCAAAGGTTCTTTAACATTCACTTTCCTTTTGGTTAATCATTTGATAGTGAAAAGCAGAGTCATAAAACAGTGGGAAAATAATCATTAAATGCTTAGAATAGGGAAAATTAGTTATTAAATAGTGAAACACAGAGATATGTTGTATCCTCAGAGTGCATGCTGGCATCCAAAAGAATCAATTCGCACCAAAGGATACAAACTATTATTGACAATAAAAACACTGTAAGCAGAACATTTCCACTTAATAAATAACTTAACTGACTTAATCAATCATCCAAAACAACTATTTGTCTGGTGGAAAAGCACCACTGCGCCACTAACTGGTAGGCAAAAATAAATAAATAACAAGAAACACAAAACCAACTCTTATTTTTTGCACTTTAGGCTGTAAAAAAATAAAACAACCTTGTTAACTGGAAGGGAAAACACTAAAATAAGCCCAAATGTGATGGCATGCAGCTCCCAGCACACTTGAAAACACCAGAGTGGGTTACTCCTCCTGATAATGTGAGAGGCAGATCATTATATCCCTCACTGGCTGACACCACACATCACATTAGAGCGCACCTCCTCTCTCTCTCTCTCCTCCACATGCACTCACCATGCTGTCGTAGTGGATCAGCTCCAGCTCGTAGTCGGGCAGGATGTCGCTCCTGTTGTTGACCAGGTCCAGGGCCATCTGAGCTGAGGGCATGCACGCCTGACCGCCGGGCCATCCGCCGCTCATGGGGAACAACGCTCCGATGTACAGCTTCTTCTTGCCTGCAGACGGCCGCGGCCAAAGGAAGAGGAAGAGGAGGAGAAGGAGGATGAGAGACGGCCGGAGGAGCATCGCACGCCCGCGGGCTGCGCGACTCGCCCGCCTCGGACTCTTCCACTTTAAGAGCATGGATCAAAGGTGAGCTGAACCGGAGCGACCTGGCCCCGGTGCTGCAACGGAGTCGAGGCGAGAAAAGTTTGCCGCTTTATTTCACTTTTTAAAAAAAAATGTGCTGCTTTGAGTCAATTCAACACGTGTTCAGGTATCCGGTTCCTCTTAAAAGCGCAACGACTTCAAACGCGCGTATGTTGCGTAATTTGCCAAAGCCGACAATTTGGTCTCAATCGCATTGAAGTAAATAATTTAGTTGTATAATCTAGCACAGTGCGTGGTTAAATATACATGATACGCTTGATATTATCGCTACAAAGTCAAAGTGAGGAGTTTACTTTGCGAAGCGCGCAGCGATCATGCGAGGACGCAAAGCCGCTCATCAGTCAAGTTTCAACCCAAACCTTGCCACCACTCATTTCTCTGTAGTTGCATGCATTTGTCCAGATTTAACTAAACTAACGCCGAGCTTTATGCATGCAAAATTCATAGATATTATCCACTGTGTTCCTTTCCGCTCGCGATTTTTTGTTTGTTTGTTTTTTGTTTTTTTTTAATCAACGCGCAAAATTTGGCACTCGAGTCCGGACATGAACAACCGGGTCAGATGTGTGAGTGTGAGTTGGAGATGGAAAAAAAAAAAAAAAGAAAGAAAAAAAACACTAAGAACTGAGGCTGAGGAAATAGTAGGCTATATCTCCCCTCTTTTACGCATCCGTATTCCAACAGATGAAACGATTTGCCGCGGAAAAGCAGGCGCGCCACAGCTCTGCGTCTGATCCACTGCAGCACCGGCTGGCTGAGAGAGAGTGTGAGGGAAGAGAGAGTGAGCCAGGACAAGTCTGAAATAGAGAGAGAGAGAGAGAGAGGGAGATGGAGAGAGAGAGAGATGGCGAGGGAGGGAGGGAGGGATGGTTGGGAGGGGGCTCTGGGTGAAATCTCCTCAAAGGTTTTCTAATGAGTTACACGCTGAGCTTAACTTCAACAGAACATCCATTCCACCACATCCCCAGTTTGTCGCATTTTGCCTTTGCGTGCGCCCCCCCCTATCACTTTACAGCCCGCAGTTGTTGACCCACAGTGCATCCATGATCAATTATTAGATCAATGCGTCAATAGGGCACTAAATACTGAGAGGTCAAAAGAGGTTATGGGGCTTCTCTGAACCCCCAGAGTCAGATCTGTGTGTTCTGCTTCATGAATTTGGAAATTTGCACCTGTCAATATTAGAGGACACTCAGATATCAGTGTGTTTGTTGGACTGTGGTTTCCTAAATATTCACTACAAACAAAAAGTTAAGGATATTTTTCATTTTTGGGCTATTTTTTTCAGTTGGGATTTTTGCACAGTGCTTTTTTCTTTTTAGGGTGTGAATTGAATTAAAACATTTTTTTAATGACCAGACATAGTTTTATAAACAACTGGCAAAAATGACAAAAAATGACACAAAAAAAAAAAAGAGATATCCTTAACTTTTTGTTTAGAGTGTAGGTCACAGGTGTCAAACATGTGGCCCAGGGGCCAAATCCGGCCCGCCAAAGGGTTCAATCCGGCCCCTGGGATGAATTTGTGAAAATGCAAAAATGACATTGAAGATATTAACAATCAAGGATGTTAAAATCATTTTAGGTCATTTCAATCTAAAAATGATCAGACCAGTAAAATATATCATAAAAACCTATAAATTATGAAAACTGCAAATTTTTTTTCTTTGTTTTTGTTTTAAAAAAGTTACATTACACTAGAATATTTACATTTACAGACTAGTCTTTTACAAAAAATGTGAATATCTGAAATCTCTTAAGTACATAGAATTTTAATAATATTCTCCCAGTTATTAACTGTTTTGTGTATTTTTAGATCCACTGTGATCTCTAAGTTGTGATTTACATGTATAAATAATAAACTAAGGCATAATATTGTTAACATTGCACTTATTTTTCTTAAGAATTTACAGATTGTTCATGTTTGATCATATTAGGTTTGAGTACAATTCGTAGATGTAAATATTTTTATTACGGAATTTTACTTTTTTCACTCAAAAGTTATTATCCTATTATTTATATTATTTTACTGATCCGGCCCACTTCATATTGTATTAGGCTGTATGTGGCCCCTGAACTAAAATGAGTTTGACACCCCTGGTGTAGGTCTAAAATCTGTTACCAGGTCAACACGTGCAAAAACACAATAAATCATCTTCACCCATAAAGATCCAAACATCCACCCTTGACCAAAAACATCTGCTGATTTACAATGTTTAATACCGGTTGATCCACTAATCCTATCAATCCATGTAAATAACTGATGTAAAAGACAATTTGTCATCTTTTCATGGTCACCAGATATGACCCATTTGGACATTCAGAGGCTCCATAGTGAACATGGAAACCCTGTCATCTTCTACAACATTGATTCACCAGTAAAAAGGAGTTGGATCAATGACAGTGGATGGACACTGGGTTTATGTTCAGTTAATATTTTTGATGATTAAGTCGCTTTTCCACTCTGTTTTTAATATAACCCTCAACTTCAATATGAACATTTACTTGATCAATGAATTCAATATATGAAAATACCTGATTTTGACTGAAAAAACTCAAAATAAAGGAGATAATATTACAATAAATGATGATAAATCACGTAAGAAAGATTAAATAGAGGGAAAAATTCATTTGGGAACTGTCACAAAAGGAGCGCTGGGTCTTTATGTGTAAATGTTTGAAGAAGCATAAAACAAAGGGCTAAACAACTGTCGTATGCACCAAAAGGTAAGTGTCTGCTTATTTCAGACACAGGTTTATGAGTGCTGGGTTTAAAACAATGAGTTTGTTATTCAGATGAACTTATATTGATTAATACAGTCGTTCAATACATTTTTGAATATGTCTTTCCCCCATGGAGAAGTAAATATTGAGCTCTAAAACCAATAGTCACTCAAAGAAAATAAGCACTTACTGACTGTCGGTTGAATAAATGAACTGATTTCACTGCTTTGGGATCAATTCCTGATTTAAAAAAAAATCAATTTCAAACAATTTTAATTCTCAAGACAGTTTTTTATATTATATAAATATAAATATATATATATATATAAAATTGGTATCGAAACTGACATTAAATATTGAATTAAACTGTAAACGTATGAAACAGATTTTAATTGGTTAAGGAAATCAGTGTGATATAGCCCAAAGGACAAAGGGAAAAAATGAAATACTAGATACTTAAAGGGGTCATATTTTGCTAAACCCATTTTTATTAGTCTTTGGTACATTTATTTGTGTATTTGAACCCTAACAGTTTGAAAAGTTTGAATTTGAACCCTCCAGGTGCTGCAAAGTAGAGCTGCACTATATATCGTTTGAGCATCGTCATCGCGATGCACGTGTGCGCAATACTCACATCGTAGGACCTGTGATGTAGGAGGCAAATGAACTCAGCATGTTCTCATCTAATTTCAACTCAGGTACCTGACAGACACTGCGCGCAGTGACCCACCAATCGCAATCCCTCTTAATCAGTTTGCCAAATCAGACCACGCCCCTACACACAGAGTGAGTCGCTGGTAACAACATTGAAAAATGAGCAATGAACAAGAGAAAATCACCGAAAATGAAGATTTGGTGCCAAAAAGAAAAGCAACATCAGTTATCGGGAATTATTTCAGCTACAAGAACGATGATATTGAAACACATGTTCTATGCCTTGCAACTGTTGCCACAATAAGAGGAAACACAACTAATTTGTTTGACCATTTATGTTGGTACCACACAGGTATTTCATATCGCAATATATATTGCAGGATTTTTAAAAATTGCAATGTCAGTTTTTTCCAGTATCGTGCAGCCCTACTGCAAAGCTATCTTTATATTCATTTTGGGAAAAATCTAGTGGATTCCTACAATCCGTTTTAATTCCTTCTTAATTTGTTGTGCCTATAACTAGTTATATGTGCATGACATTTGCACATATAAGGTCAAGACTTCCCGCGAACATTTCTCCGAGTACGACATAATTGTTTATCAGCAGCAGTGGTTGTAGTAAAAACTGAAAATATGTCCAAACTTTGAGCTGATTACCTAAAATGTTCAGTTCTTGGTTGTATTAATCAACACAAGTGGCTGAACGGGACAGAGAAGTGCAGTCAACAACCTGAAAGGGGTGGGGCATGAAGTGGCTCATTTGCATTTAAAGGGTCAGCGCTCAAAACGACCTTTCTGGTGTCATTACTCAGAAATAGGATAGAAGATGGGCCTGTGGAGTTGAATTAATGAAGAATTCAGACCCAAACATAGCATTTACAGTTTATGTAGACCACAGGGAAATGTTTTAAAATGCATAATTCGATTTTTAAAAAAAAGCTAAATATCACTCCTTTAAGACCGTAGAGACCTGATCTGTACAGCTGCAGGTTGCAAACTCTTCATCCGAGCCTGGAGTTGTTGAGTTATATAATACAATTTGTTTAAAGGTGAAGATTTTACTGACTTTTCAACGTCTGCAATGTGATGTGCAACCCTGCCAACACATACATTAATATTCTCAATTATCAACACTGTCTTTCTGGATTTTTAATACATGACTCTGACCCTGTTGTTGGTGCCAGTAGCCGAAGATAAATCCTGTAAAATATAGATAAGAATAAATTCTCTTGGGTAAAGTTGAAGAATACACAGTATAATTACCACCTCTAAACCAAAAGTGCAGTCAATATGCATACTGATAAGTGGTATATTTATTTGCCCTGCTGGTAATACTTTACTTCTCTTTGATTTTAAGAGGAGAAAAATGGTTCAGCTTTCATCAATTTCCAATTTCTGTGATCGCTTGAAGTCGATCTCAGATATTATCCCTGCGCGATCTAATCTGTAGTGTTTCATTAACTCACTGTCGCATGGAGAGTATGGACACTATTTTTTCAGCCACTTGGTTTTTCCTCCTCTCCTTTTGCTTCAGAAAGTCTATTAAAGAGTTGTTCAGTGCAGGAGCTCTGTCTTTGTAATTACTGCTACTTTTAATTTAGGGAAGCAGTGGCATAAACCTGTGGGATTGTGGTTAATCCTCCTCATGTTACACTTAAAGGTTAACACATCTGAAGCTTATAGAAAGAATATAGTAATTTATTTTTATAGGCTATATATTTTTTTTGTTTATTCTCATAAAAGTACAATTTTTTCCTTGAAATACTATGATTTATTATATTTATTCTCTTATCTTTATTACTTTTTTCCTCAAAATGTTATTCTCATAACATTTTATTGGAAAAAAATATATAAACCCTACATTGGGTGCTGGTTTCATAAATTTGCTAAGCACTTTATATGGAAAATAAAAGCGCATTGATTCATAAATGATGTGTCTGACAGCCTAAGTAAATGTTGAGTCAATCTGTGACTGAAGCTGAGGGTTAAGTGCCTTGCTTAAGGGCCTTCAGTAGGGAGAGAGTATTTTTAATCATCATTAATGGTTAAGATGCTTTGTGATTTTTTTTTTTTAATCTTTACCAGGGTCTTCACTTTTAGACCATACTTCTGAGACCTCTTTTATAACTTCATTACAATGAGCAATTTTAGGAGAAGGCTTTATGAATATGGACCCAAATGTACTGACATGCCTTAATCCAGCTGTACTTTAGACAAATTTTCAAGCAACTTCATTGTCGGAATAAAATCTTGAGTTTTGATGGCGTTAAAGCCTCCATTATCTGAGATCATTAGGTGTGAAATGGTCATTCAACTCAGTCCGAGTCTTCTTTTTTTTTCATGTTGATCCAGTCTTTTAGAATCACTCAGTTACATTGTCAGCAACCAAACAGGATGCCATAAATATAAATTAAATACCTGATGCACATGTTGGATTTTATCATAAATGTTCTTTTCAGATATATAAGTTTACTCTGCTCTCGTTTTCTGTTTTGTATTTTTGTTTTCTGTTTTGGTTGTAGTCCATACTGAAATTATGTCCAAACCTCGAGCCAATTACCTAAAATGTTCAGTTCTTGGTTGAACAGAACAGAGCAGCCCAGTCAACAACCTGGAGGGGGTGGGGCATGAAGTGGCTCATTTGCATTTAAAGAGCCAGCGCTCAAAACGACCTTTCTGGTGTCATTACTCAGAAATAGGGTTGAAGATGGACCTGTGGAGTTGAATTAATGAAGAATTCAGACCCAAGCAGAGCATTTACAGTTTATGTAGACCACAGGGAAATGTTTTAAAATGCATTATTCCATTTAAAAAAGCTAAATGTCGCTCCTTTAAATGAATTCCATTTTAAAAAGCTAAATATCGCTCCTTTAAATGAATGCAGACCAATTTATTCCCTAGATTTTTTACTTGTCTCCTTCTGCAGTTCAAACCTCAGATAGATGCAGTGCAAACTCTGTATTTTATTCACTAAATCACTAATTCCCACTGTTCCGTGGAGATCGGGATTAAAATAGTTGCAGGAGTTGCAAAATCTTCTGTGACCTCTGACACAGTGTTTTTAAATGGGATAAGGGATCACACTTGAGCCTTTTAAAACTTTTCTAGTCAATGGTAGGCGTTATTTCAGATTTGTTACAGCAGTTTCTCAGAATCTGTGGGTTAAGGTATGCAGATGGAGGAGTTTGTCATGGTTCAGTAGCTTCGACACAGGATCACAAAAAAGTGAGATTTGAGGGAAATTAGTGTTTTTTGACTTTGACTTATTTCCTTTTTATAATTATAATTTCCACTGTGCCGTCAGTTTGTTTCGGACTGGGTAACAGATCTAGCTGGTCAGGTTCTGGGCAGGATCACAGTCCGGGTTAAAATAGAGCCTTCTCCTACAACACAATGAAAATCTTTCTGACAGGAACCCTGAGGGCGAACTTCCCCCATGTGCTTTCACATCACACTAAAAGTTACATACGAGATCACAGCTGGCTTACAAATCTGGCTGGTGGATCCAACCTTTAAATACAGATTTTTTTTTTGAGCATGTACAAACTTTCTCCGTTCAGCAGATGAATGTGAGAAAACCCTCAAAGTGTCAAACTCTGCACAGACGTCATTCTGCAGTCAAAGATTACAGTGAACCAACATTAAAAAATAGTTGTTTTTGAGTGGAAGGAGTCGAAGGGAACGAGTGTTGTCATAATCGCTAAAACCAAAAAGGATCAGATGCAAAAATTTCCCTCATTCTATATGACAGGCCGAGTGCTAAATGTGGTGAACAAAGTAAGATATTTGGGTCACATCATCAGGAAGGATCTATGTGATGGTGACGATGTGCAGCAACAGTGTTGCAAATTTTATGCACAAGCAACTGCACTGTCACGCAAATTTCATATGTTTACGGATGATGGCCTTTTTAGAGCTGACTGCACTCCACTTTACACACTTGTGGTGCAGTTAAGGCTGGGGAATATGGCCCAAAAATTGCATTTATTTATTTATTTTTTCAGTGTTAGATACAGGATTCACTATTCACAAGATGACAAGACAAAACATGATTTGTCGAAATTCTAAGTAACATATGTGAAATATAGAGAAATAACAAAACACTACACTTGTAATGTGTCCATGTACAATATTAAAAAAAAGAAAATAGTTTAATCACAAACAGCAGCTAAAGAAACATATTTGCAATGAATCCAACAGCTTAGAGAAGCACAAAAAATATCTAATTATCATCAGATAATTCCACCTCCGAGGTCTTTTGAGGTAGAATCATGATCCACAACCAGAATCATAATTTTCTCACGTCTTATAAAATGTAAAACTATAAGAAGTTTTCCTTGAGTTTTCTCTGGTTTCTGGAGGTTTGTCTGTGCATGATGGCATTTTGTTGTTTAACTGGAAACTCCACATTTTTGCTTTATCTGGATATTCTGATATTGTGACAATAACTCGATGAATTAAACCTTTGTCCATATTTTCCTGTATAAAGATCTGTGACAGTGCAGTGTTTCTACTAATGACCTCATCTGTGGTCTAATTTGTCCCACTGGAGTTTTATGATGAACCAAAATATTGTTGGTTCATCATAAAGTATCTGTGTAAACTAGACTCACTGCATGTCAGAGTTCAGAAATGGAACGTGCAGCTCACAGACTTACATTAATTCTTCACGGTCTGAAATTGTCATTCCATGTCATTATCTGTTCATCAGCAAAGCAACAATTTGCACAAACTCTGCAGGTCAACCTGGACTAAAACTGAAATCTTTAACATTAAGATATCCCTGTAAATAGACTTATATTAGACTATTAATGCTACAAACTAATAATGCATCACTCCCTGTAAAATGCAGCACTTAGACTGGTTTAAATAAGTGTTTGCTGAGTAGGAATGTTTTGACAGCAATTAAACACTAATGAATAAACATTCCTCTGAAAAACAGATCATATGACAAATTATTATTAAATTACAATTGTGAGATTGCCCATTCGTAATAAATATCTAATTGATAAAATGGAAATGTCATCTTTTAGATTTTTGTTCATGTCATACTAATGAAACCTGATTCTGACTCCAAATCTTTACTGCTATTAATGTATAATGACACAACTTGACAAATGATTACAACATCAGTAATCATCTATTTGCTGAATTCATCAATAATTTTTTATATAATGATGAAATAGTGAATAATGTCCAGTACCAGACTGACATGTTCTTAATGACACCAACTGGTCACAAACCTGTAGCTATTCATGTTTCAATCACATTATGTAAAAAACAACCAGATATATTCAGCGTTAACAGTCTCTGCTAATTTATAGATCATTCCATTTCCACCTCCTCTCTGAGGCCAAGTGCATGAAAATTGTACAGTTGCAGAAACTGCTTTGAGAAATCCACAGAAACCCTGGCAGGCGGTATCAATCACAGCTGATTTCATTTGCCTTCGTCTCCATCTGAGAGGTAAGGAGGCAGTAATGGAGCTGGGAGCGAGTGGACTTGGAGAACACCTGCTGTTTTAACCCAATGTTCACATTCAGCACAGCCGGAGTGACACACTGATATGTGACGCAACCACAGTACATGTGACGCACACTCAGACCTACAGCTGAGGTTTTCTGTTGATAAATGTATCCAAATTCTGCTGTTCAGTCCTGATTATTATGTTTCAATATATTCCCTTTGTTAGTGCTGTCAACCCACTTACTTTATTATGAAACCTGGGGCATTTTGGCTGTGACGCTAGCTGGGTTTCCATTACAGTTTTCTGCAAAATAGAAGCGATATTTCTACAGTTTTGACAAAGTACAATTGCTACTCACAGGTGTTTCCATTGAAAAGTGTTTGGCTTCTGATGTGTGATTCTTGTAAAGTCCTGTCTCGTGACTGGGGTGTAAGAAAGTATCGGTTCTGCAATATATCGCGATATTTCCTTTCACAATACTGTATCGATATTAAAAAGAACTGTATCAATATTTTTAGGTATTTATTCAAATGCAGATATTGTGGAGGTTCAATTGAGTTTTTTGGTTTTTGTTTTTTGTTAATATTTTATTTATTATTATTTAACACTGTTATTAAATAATGGTTGTTACTTTGTTGGGATTGCACAAAAATAATGTTATGATGCTAGTTATGAACTAATAGAATATGAACATTTGAGCAGGATCTTAAACTGTCATCTCTGTAAAATATGATTTAAGTTTTAACACAGGAAAATTTTGTGATACAGCATTAGATCCTGTTGTGATCAAATGAAAATGTGTTTATTTGTGCGTATTTCTGATGTAATTCCATTCTTTGAGGAAATAATCTTTAAAAAAGAAACAAAACCAATTTAAAAATTGCCTTTTTAACAGTATGGTAATATATCGTGATATATCATATCGTGATCATAGTATTCTGATTTGTATCGTATCACCAGATTCTTGCCAATACACACCCCTACTCGTGACATGTCATAATTCTCGTAAAATACTGTATACTTCTCACAAGATGCTTGTTTAAGGAAGTTGGATGTACTAAGTTTCATGCCAAACCTCCACGGTGTTGGTACTGTTGTGTCAGTTCATCTACTACTACTGCAGTGACTGTCTTAAATAAAAGAAGAAGGGAACGTATAGTTGTCCCAAGGCAAAGTCCTTATTTATGGCAGCGGCCACGCAGAATGGATTTCTGGGAGAGAATTGTACATCAGAAATTCACCAACCAGTTGTGGATCCAGAATTTCCAAATGACTCGGGCAATGTTTAATGAATTGTGTGATATTATTGAACCTCTTGCGGCACCAGACTTGTCATACCCTCAGGAAGCAGTTCCTACACAAAGGCGAGTTTCTACCGCCCTGTACAAACTAGAACCTTTTCTGAATCCAGGGTCATAGGTGAGATGTTTGGTGTGAGCAAAACCACCGTGCGCAGATGTGTGAAAATGAACAAAATGGGTTTCTATTACACTTTGGGTTATACTTCTATATTGAAACATCTCAAGAGCCACCTCATAAGAGCATAAAAATGTTTTTGCGATCTGTAACAGTTTTTGCAACATTTCGGTGTTTCCATTACCAGTTTTCTATTGCGCAATTTACATTTTGCGCATTTCTGAGATAATGGAAAACCAGCTACTGACACGATTAAGGTTTGTTTAGGCTTTGTTCAAGGGACTAAACTTCAGCTCCGAAGTGAGGTTACACAGTTTAACTTAACCTTAAATCCTTAAAAATTTTAAGGTTTGAAAATGAGTAGCGCTGATGACAGACTTAAATGACAGAGGCATATGTAATTTCACTGTATTCCCTTCTCACTTAATTTAGTTTTCATCTTGCTTGACTTTAATTTGTGGTAGATTAACTATTCATCCTGTTTGGAATCATATTGAGAGATGAGTGTTGAGTGTAACTAAATTCACAGGAATAGTTTTTTTTATCATTAGAGCAGGTCATCCAATAATCGAAGGGTTGGCGGTTTGAATCCCACTCTGTCCATGTGCTGTTGTGTCCTTGGGCAAGACACTTCACCCTCCTTGCGTCCAGTGCTGCTACTCACACTGGTGTATGAATGTGTGTGAATGTTTGGTGGTGGTTGGAGGGGCCGTAGGCGCAGATTGGCAGCCACACTTCCGTCAGTCTGCCCCAGGGCAACTGTGGATACAAATGTAGTTTACCACCACCAGAGGGAGAATGTGAGAGCAAATGAATAATGGATCCTCTGTATGCACTTTGAGTATGTGTTCATAGAAAAGCACTATATAAATCTAACCCATTATTATTATTATCATTATTATTATCATTATTATTATTATTATTATTATTATTATTATCATTATTATTATTATTATCCTCCAGTTTAATGTCAAAACAAAGTTGTGGGCTAATGGACGAATACAGGGGAGTACATTCATTCATTCATTCATTCATCTTCTACACCCGCTTTATCCTCACTAGGGTCGCTGGAGCCTATCCCAGATACTTATGGGCGAAGGCGGGGTACACCCTGGACATGTCACCACTTCACTGCAGGGCCAACATATTGAACAAACAACCAATCACTCTCACAGTCACACCTATGGGCAATTTAGATTAACCAATTAACCTATCAGTGAATGTCTTTAGGATGGTGGGAGGAAGCCGGATACCCGGAGAGAAGCCATGTAAACACAGGGAGAATGTGCAAACTCCTCACAGAAAGGTCCCTGGTTGTAATTGAACCAGGGGGATACATATTGAAATCAAATCTTCCTAATAGTGAATAACATGCATTTAGCCAAGGTGTGTGTGCTTCTGAACTCTTCTTCATCTATACAAACATGCAAACTGGCTTTTCTGCACATGATCTGTGGGAAGGAGTCCATTTAATATTCCTGAATTATCATGCATCTACTTCAGCTATTGCTTTTCAAAAATGAACTTTGCTGTGCATCATTAGATAGATGAGTCTTTAGAGGATTGTTGTAATAAGTTAACTGCGCAGCTAACTGTCAGTGCAGCCGATTCGCATTATTGACTACACTTTATTCAATTCTCTGCTCATGTTTTTTTTTTCCCCTTCTTTTTTTCACAGTTAATGTTTAACTACTTTAATTGGAATGTAATGTCTCTGTTAAAGTTCTCTTTTCAAAATTACTTATTGCCGCAATTGAGAAGGAGACCATTATTCCTCCAGTCTAAATTAAAAAGCCTCTGTAGTTAGGCGATGGAATATAACTATTATATAACCCTGGTTCATTACCCAAATCTCATTATCTGGATATCTTCATGTAGCAGAGAGCTATTCACATCCAGCTGCTAACAAGCCCCACAGACCGAGGTGAGCATGGTGATCATCTGCTGGCATTTGGCTTCCTCTTCCACCTCCTCATCCCCACTGCCACCCCATGACCCATCCAACGCACCATCAATTATTCAGCCGTGAACTTTATGTGCAGTTTCTCTTGGTATAAGCCTGCAGACGACACATGCACACACAAACACAGGAAAGATGCCACAGAGTCAGCCAGTTGCAGTGTTAACAACCCCCATGGAGGCAAATGCCACATTCAAGCGACCACATTAGCTGTGCCATAGCCTGGAAGCTGCAATGGAGCCATGAGTACTGTAGCATGTTGCGTATCTGCTTTAATGAGGGCCTTGTACTGTATATTAGCCAGGCATCCTTCAGGATAATGGCCTGTTTTCCTCCTGGAGGATGTGTTAGAGGGAAAATACACTTTTGAATTTCCTCTATTTAACACGATTGGTAGCTTAGATTGTCCTCCACCTGCAGACCGTATTTTATTCAGAGAGAAATCCAAATCACTGCTAAAATGGACTAGAAAAAAATATATTGTGTAAAATCAATCAGCCTGTGTCACTTTGGCTGATATTTTGTAGACGTAAGGTCTTTTTGCACTGCTGACGCGACAAGTTGTCCCCATTTTTCTTTGTGCACAGAATATACTATCTTGTAAATAGTATTTTGAAAGCCATTCTTTCAGTTTATCTATCTTTACCAGGTAGAAATTGAATCCTGATAACTGTATCTCTGAACCAGTATTACTATTGATATCGGCATTACACCAATTTATCACTGCCAGCACAAATACTGTCCTCCGAGTAAAAAAAATGCAGTCCATCTAGCAGTGAGGAGTACTTCAGATGACCCCAGATACAGATACATCATTACATAATTTATCCAGCAGCAGCAACATTAAACTCTCCCTTGTTTGTAATACTCTACAGCACAGTAAATTTATCACGCCTGAATATGCAGCTGGAACAGAGCCCGTTAAGTTATTTGTTCAGTGATAAAATAACCTGCCAACTGTGCCAATTACACTGGAGCCTCTGACTTTTTATGTATTTAGTAGTGTATGGTGGCTGAGAAGATCATTTGTGTACTAATGTGCAACAAATGAAACAAACAAATGCAAAATGACTGTAAGATGTAATAATAAACATGCTTTTTCATTCAAACTGAAATGAAAAGTGACACATTTGCATATTCAGATGGGTGACAAATTAACATCAAGTCTGACTAAAATACTGGAAACATAATAAATGTACATGGTTTCACACTGAGCAGTTACCATCCAAATACTGATAAGGCTTGATCATACTAGAATAAGCCTATAATACTTTATTTATACATATACAACAGAAGAAAGTGTAAAAAGACAGAACAATGAGATTATATGAAGTTATAAGTTTATACATTTTGCTTTGAATTTGTTTTTGCATCTTGTGACATATTTATTTCCTTATTTTGGTCTGGTATCGTAATTGTTTTGCATCATTTCATCAGGTATATATTTACCTATGTTTTGCTTGTTTTGTACTTCCTAGATATGTAGTTTTGCACTTGGTTTTGTATTCATTTTGTTTTATCTTTGGATGTGTTTTATTTGGTTTGTCTGACTTTATACAGTATGACTTTATAGCTAGTTGTGTATATCTAACCATTAAGGCTATTATTATTTAGAAGGGAGCAGGAAATATAAGATTTTCTTCATCCTGCTCCTTTTCGAGTACGGGTGTATAAATGTTTGTTCACCTGATGATTATTAAATGTCTACTGATGAAATGCAAAACCATGAACGAAATAAATGAAATGAAAAAAAAGAAAATACAGTACACCTAATGAAAATGAAGAGGCATTTATATAAATAAGAACATAAGTAAAAAAGTGTATTCGCATTTGACTCATAAATTCTGTAATATAAAATGCACAGGGCTGATTTTACATAACATAAAAATGTACAAAGCTTGTTGCTGAAATAGGTATGGAGAGATTACCGATAATGACAGGTATCAACAGAAGTGAAACGCCTCGAGATGTCGACATTAAAGAAATGGCACTGAAATCTCAAGTGGTGGAAAATACCATGGGAATAGTGGTGAAATAGAACGGCCTTAATGCATTTGAGGAGAATGTTAGTCTTTTTATTTCGCATCATGTGGCAGCTTACCAACATTAAGACCCCTTTCAATGTAAATCCACAGAACAATAATGCATATTGTATATCACACACGACAAACATGAGAAGAAATAGTAAATGGAGACTGGAGAAAAGGCGTTAAAATATCTCAAGTTCTGTTGCTATTGGAGTGACGTTAATGCTTTTGATTTGCGGTTAGAGTGGTTTAACCTTCCTCTCATTATATAATTATGAAGTTCAGGTCTTCTAACGCCTACGTTTGGCTTTCATATTTGAGGTAGATTTCAGACTATTCTACTCCTATCAGTACTTCTACCAGAGCCTTTTTTTTTACACTGGTATCTGTCCTTCTGGAGTAAATAATGTGTGTTCTTTTGCCACCTGTGACTGTGACAGATGTACTCGTATACAATGCCAAGAAATCTGAGCTGCTTCTGATTTTGGATCAAGATGTCAAGAGAAAAGGATCCAAGTAACTTTGAAAAAGGGTTCACCGTTGGGGCAGGGATGGCAGCTTCAGTCACAAACGCCGCTCACCTGGCAGGTATTTCACAAAGAACAATTACTAAAGAGACATCTGCATTTTGATCTCTAGGAGAGACAACAGTAAACAGGGAGACGAACTACAATCGACGACGCTCATTTGTTTAGTTTGATGCTTTGCACTAGTGTGATATGTGGGGAAAAACCGAAGTCTTCCTCCGGTGACTGATGATGTTTACGCAGAACGTGATCAGACTACCAGCAGGACAGTCCATCCATAGTTAAAGAGGGATATTATAGAAGGGCTCCAGTGCATAAAGCACTCATTACAAAGATGGATGCACATTTCAAAGATCAGTGATGCAAAACCAAAAACAAACTGGTTTTTACAGAACCTTGGAACATCTAAAATCTAACTTTAAGCCCTAAAATGGACTTTCTGTTACAAACACTGTTCAGCTGACTGGTGTCTCTGGAGGAAAAGTTACTAAATTGACAACTGGATTTTGATCTGTGGGAGAAGCATCAGTAAACAGGGTCACACACTACAGTCGGCAAAACTCATTTGATGAATGCGATGCTTTGCATTAGCGTGATATGTGTAGAAAAACAAAACCCAAAGTCTTCCGCAGGTGACTGAGAATGTTAACGCAGGACGTGATCAGACTGCCAGCAGGACAGTCCATCCACAGTTAACGAGGGATATTATAGAAGAGCTGCGGAGCATAAACCACTCATTACAAAGATGGATGCACATTTGAGAGTTTAGTGATGCAAAACCAAAAAAAACAGAGCTTCAGCAGGTCCTCATAAAGTCTAAAATCCAATAATTTAACTTTCAAAGCTCAAAATGTCTTGAATATGATTTTTAGCCAAGTCTTACTCGACTCCTGTGCAATATTGTCAGTCTGTTTTCATGTTCATTAAGGAGGAAAGTCAATTTAAATTTGACTTTAGGGCATGTATACTCAGATCATTTCTATGTAAGCAGCTGTAAAAAGACATAGAACTAAGAATTAGGAGACATTTTTATTTTACTTTATTTATTTGTATTATTTATTTTATTTTATTAGAGGAGATCTGAGATTTCTCAGTGTAAGGTGGAGGGAAGCCTTGAGAATGGATGAGACTGTGAGGATATTACTTTTATAATTGCCTTATATTTTCATTCATTCTTTTCGTTTTTTGGGGGGGAAATGTCCATTGATACATATTGAAGCTACAAAATCCAGTCAATATGGAACTAATAAGCACTAACGCTAAATTTACAGATTGGTTAGATGTTATCAGAGTACTTTCTTGTTATTGATTATTCTAACATGGAATCTCCTTTCTCCGAAACAACACATAATTCTAAAACTAATGAGTGGAAATTGGCTCTATTAAGGTTACTTTAATGTAATATGGTAAAGTGTGATCTGGCTTGATATCAACAAATGTAGTGCCTGGTTGAAAGAAACAAAACACTAAAATTAGACCAACATAGACTCACATAGGAAATGCAAACATATATACAGACCATCAGTATCAGTCTGTAAGATATAATTTAACTCATGGCCGTGGCTGATATTTGTAATATTAAAATTGTTTCATAAATTAGAATGATTTCATTTGTACTCATTGTGCTCAAATGAAGATTTATTTGTTTCTGTGACACAAATTGCTGGAGAAATAACAACAAAAATAAACAAACAGGAAGTTATTATATCAGCCAAATTGTCATTTTATATCAGTATTGGCCCAGAAGTCTGAATCGGTGCATCCCTAATAGTGCACTGTAAATGGCAAAGACACTTTTGTGCCAGTACTCTAAATAAGGTATAAAATTCCATAAAATGGTCTTAAATAGACTTAATGTTGAACTTGCAATGAAAAAGCAATATACTCCATTTAGTCACACTAATACTCACTTTATATTCTTTCCTTTCATGTGTCTGTATGTTAATAAAATCTAAATCCTTGGAAATTAGTGTGTACTTTTTTCCTCCATCTATATTTATCTGCATTAGCTTTAAATATTTTATGTATCCATTGAACAGATTCAGTGTGTTTCACGTAGTTATATGTGTTTTTTTTATGCTGCAGTGTGGTAACCACGTCAGATGTAATATTTCTTTAAATATTAGTAATACCTGTGCTATGTAAGTACTGCATAATTAAAACCTTGACTCTTAATTATCAGCAGAGTAAAAGCTGTTTTCTGTAAAGTTAGGAGATAATTAAAATATTCACAGCAACTAATAGTAATTTTAACAGTACATTTTTCAGTACTTGTTTTGTTATTGCATCTAGGATATAAAGTTATTCTTTTGACATATTTGATAGTTTTATATTGTAGTTATTGTGTACTTGTATTATGTAGATATGAGATTACACTATTATAAATTACATTTTTAGGTGTCATATTTTGGATACAGAACAATTCTTGTATTAAGTGAAGTGATAAGCTTACAGTTATTTTTTAATCTTGTAATCTGGACATCACAGGTTCAATATTTTGTTCTGTCAAGATAAGAAAGCTTGTTTTCTCGTAAGAACTTAACTTCTCTTCATCTATCTTATCTATTATCTTGAGAAAACAAGCTTGTAATGTCGAGATAACAAATACTTCACTTGTTATTGGGAGTAAAGATCGTTTCCCGATTTTACCCGTAACGTTTCTCAGAGATCAGAGGACCATGGCGGCGTGCATAGAAGGCATCGTAACAACCGTAGCAAATGATACAATAAGCTGAAAATGTCAGATCAAGGAGCACCGATCATCGATCAACACATCAGTCTTTAGTTCAGTCAAGGTCTAAACACCGGCAGAAATCGAAATGTGTCCTGCTGGTGGAGATAACATTCACGTCGGCCCTTGGCAATTATATTGTGATCTTGAGAGAAAATGTCCTTTTCTCATGAAAAGCGCTCTTGTTAAGTTAAGAAAGTGGCCTTTTATTTTCTGGAGAACTAGAATTTAGTTTATGGTAAGGTATGGTTTTCACAATATGAGGAATTTGTCCTGGTATGTCTGTGCAAACAATGAGGAAGATGGAAAAATACTGAGTAGATACAATAAATATACACAATAATAAACAAGTACTATCAGTCGTATGGACTTGGACACGACAAAAACACAGAGTGAAACTAAGACTGAAATATAAAGAGTAGAGAAGTAAAGGAAGCAGAATTTACACTGGACAGTACTGGAGGATATAAACAAAATGTCAGATTTATATATCTTGAGATAAACTAGAAAAGATGTTTTGTCTTAATTTAAAGGAATCATATTTTTGCTAAACCCACTTTTATTAGTCTTTGGTTCATTTATTTGTGTATTTGGACCCTAATAGTTCAAAAAGTTTGAATGTGAACCCTCCAGGTGCTGCAAAGCTATCTTTATATTCATTTTGGCAAAAATCAAGTGGATTTCTACAACCTGTTTTAATTCCTTCTTAATTTGTTACGTCTATAACTAGTTACATCACGACATTTGCACATATAAGGTCAAGACTTCCGATGAACATCTCTCCGAGTATGACATAATTGTTTGTCAGCAGCAGCGGTTGTAGTCCATACTGAAAATATGTCCAAACTTCGAGCTGAATACCTCAAATGTTCAGTTGTTGGTTGTATTAACGAACATAAGTGGCTAAATGGGAGAGAGCACAGTCAACAACCAGGAGGGGGTGGGCCGTGAAATGGCTCATTTGCATTTAAAGGGCCAACGCTCAAAACGACCTTCCTGGTGTCATTACTCAGAAATATTGTTGAAGATGGACCTGTGGAGTTGAATTAATGAAGAACTCAGACCCAAGCATAGCATTTACAGTTTATGTAGACCACAGGAAAATGTTTTAACATGCATAATTCCATTTAAAAAAAGAAAATGATTAACTCTTGATCTCTACATATTCAATCCCTGCTATTCTGGATTTATAAATGGTCTTTTAAAAAATCATTACGATAACACAGATTGAGCAGTAAATTAATCACATGGAACAGGTAGCAAATCCATTTTTTAATTATGGGCTGAAATTACGCAGCATTGGTATGACTTCGATAATATTACAACACATTCAGTCAAACTCTAACATGGATTTATTCTGCGGCGTTGGTCTGAAAGCTGCTTTAGCTTGTTAGGTCCTGATTGCTGCTGATTTGTCTGTGCTCGCTGTGTATCCATGCTGCTGGTATAATGTCAGACAAACAGAGAAAATACCCTACAGAACTGGAAAGTGCAGAATTGGACCTCCACACAAAATAAGCATATTACTGTACAGACACACTGGGTGAAAGCAGACACAGACAGGAACAGGGTATTAACCTTTCTCCCGCTGAGGAGGCAGTAAGTGGGTGGTGATGGCACATGGAGAGGAGCCGAGCCAGAAGGAGGTCAGTACTGAGACAGTAGATGGAAATTTCTATTTAAGGAAACCCTGTTCTCTGCTGCTTTGTTAATTATGTGTTTGTCAAGTCTGTCTGTGACATTTTCAAAGTTTTTATCAGCAACTTAGAGGCTTACTTGTGTAAGACGCATTGGGAAGGCATATCCAGTGTGCAAAAATATATGTTTAAACCCAATTTGGGATAAAGTGTGTGTGCAGCAGTCTGCTTATGTGGATATTCTGCATCATATCTTGTGGTAATATTCTAGGGGAAGGATGCAAAAACTTAATTGAGATGCATTTATTTCCTAAAAAGAACAATAATCTTGTAATTGTGTACGGACAGATCAGCAAATATTGGCATTTATGACTGACGCCGCCTCTTATTTATCTGTTGTGTTACTATATATTCTACATATTCACACTCACAGCTCATCACATTTCGACCTCAAGTTAATCTGATACATATCCAGACAATGCGATGGCCACAGATTCAGCATAAAAACACAGAAGATTGTACATAAACATGACATGCAAATATAAAACAGCCATAAGCATAAAGTCACACTGAAATTGACCAAAACAATTAAGAATATAGACGAGGGGTGTCAAACTTAATTTAGTTCAGGGGTCACATACAGCTCAAGCTGGCTGGACCACTACCATAATAAGTGTGAAAAAGTAAAATCACATTATGAACATGTTTACAACTACAAACTATCCTTTATAAAATGTGAAAAACATGAACAGCTATGTTGTTCTTGTTTCTGCATTGTTGTATACATCTCTCCTATTATGTTGCTTCTATTTTAGTGTTTTTATTTACATCTTGTATCCTGCTGTTGTGCCCTTTATTTGTTTGTCAAAGCACTTTGTAAACTTTGTTTTAAAAGGTGCTATATAAATAAAGTTATTATTATTATTATTATTGTTATTATTATTATTATTATTATTATTATTATTATTATTATTATTACTATGAACAAACTAAAGTTTCTTGAGAAAAATAAGATTTTAACAATATTATGCCTCACACATGTGCATTACAACTTACAGATCACAGAGTTTCCACAAATGCACAAAACATGTAGTAACAGGAGTAATAGTGTTAAAATTACACTTACTTCTCTTCAGACATTTCAGGTTGTTCATATCTGTTCAGGTTGTTCACATTTTTTTTGTTAGAGGAGAGTGTAAATGTTAACATTTTCATGTAATTTTGCTTTTTTACACTAAAACAAACAGAAAAAAATTGAAGTTGTCATTATTTAGAGATTATTATGATAGTATTTTACTGGTCTGAGCTGCTTGAGGTTGAATTAATCTGTATGTGGCCCTGGAAATTTAATGATTTTGACACCCTTGATTGTTAACATCTTCAGTGTACATTTTTCATTTCACGAATTCATTCCATGGGCTGGTTTTGGCCCACGGGTCGTATGTTTGATAGCCCTGATATAGACGATGTCAACAGCCCTTACACCTAAAAGAAACTCCATTTTTCTGACAAGTAGACAAACAAAACTTATATGACCAGACTTCTACTTCAATAAACCTTTTTGACCTATCTAAATATTTTACAGCATAATTATTTGTTATTGCAGTATCCTCCTCCAGAGTAAACTGACCTTCAATAAACCTTCTACAATAAAATCATCTATATCCACAGAACCTGAACCCTGGTCGCCTGTGTAAGTCCACAAACTTCAGTTTTTCCGGCGTAACCACCTCAACCCCTTCCAAATGAGGTTTTTTCTACTTGGCAATGTCACCTATAGCACAAATTGGCAATTTCCAACATCTAAGGGTTTACCTGGACTTTTACCTGTTATGCTGCATGACAAAAATTGATGTTATAGAGGTGCTCCAGGGTAATGAAAACTATAACCAAGGGCTCGTGAGTAAGCAGCAGAATGTGACGACTCAGGAGTGAGAACACGCTCTTAAATCGATGTTAATTAAAGAATTACAAACAGCACTGTATTATTTTTTTTACAGATACTGTGCTTCCTCAGCACAAAATTGAAAAATAACCTCATAAAAACAGAAAAATAACATCAGCTCTTGACAAAATTGTTACTTTGATTACTGGCCTTGGCCAAGAATTTCACAATATCAAGCAATATTTATCCAGTAATAACGTAAAATAGGGGTTTGCTTAAAATCACAGGAGAGAAAAACATTATTTTTCTTCTTTGGGAATGAGAACACTTCAAATTCTAAATTTAATGACATTAAGTCAATCATAAGTGACTGTTTTCCCAGCTAGAAATAAGCACTCCTTGCTTAAATGTGTACTTAATGTTACAGTGGCAAGATTTTGATTCCAGCTATAAAAAAAAAGAGATAAAAAAACAAAAACATTTTAAAGTCAAGCCATGCAAAAGTTGTTTATCCCATTCATATAATTTTTCATAATAAGCATTCAGCATATTGTAATTCATGTGGTGTTAGTGGAAACCAGACTTTCATACATCTAGATCAGTGGTTCTTAACCTTGTTGGAGGTACTGAACCCCACCAGTTTCATATGCGCATTCACACATTTTAACACACACCCATCACCTAATTTCCATCAGGCTACAATAATAATGAATATTTACTGCAAATCAGTGTGACTTCTGCTGTTGTCGAGTGTGTGTCTTGACCTCCGCCGAACCCCTGAGACTGACTCACCGAACCCCTAGGGTTCGATCGAACCCAGGTTAAGAACCACTGATCTAGATTATAGTGGGACATAGTTAAATCACATCGTTTCAGAGAGTTTGTGTTGTTGTTGGCTGCCTTAAAAACAATGATTGATTGACAGGTGGGAGGGGCTAAGAACAAAGAGGGGGAACAGCTCTGCTAAGTGATCATATCTGAGTTGAAGAGGTATTTTGACAAAACGTGCAGCTGGCTTTAACTTTTACGAACCTTTCCACTGGTCTGGATGATGTAACAATGCTCTTGAATCTCTCCATAGTTTGTCAAAGCCTGTGTCTAACTATTTTCTGTAAATGTGTTGATTTTTCCTTCCTGTTTTTGGAACATGACAAAATTCCAAAAAATCCACATATATACATGCACAAAATTATTTGTGATTATTTATTTTTACATTGCAGTTATTTGCTCCGACACTAACTTTTTAATGATATTTTCTCTTTTTTTTCCCCAAGTTTTTCAGATTATCACTCATGTTTTTTATGTGCAAATTGAAAATGTGAATAGATACACCTGGAAATACAACTATTAATCATAGTATAGACAACTTTTTTACTCGTATTTTTAAAAAAAAACGGTAGTGGCAAGGCTCAGATGTGTTTTTAATAATTTTCAGATAACAGTGCTTCTCTACAGCATAGACTATAAACATATATAGATATAAATCATGGTGTAGATACACTAGTCCGTATCTGCTGGAATAAAGGCGGCCATTTCATTCGCAAGATTGTCATTTTCCTTCTGTGTAGGTTCTCATTTGCCCAGGTTTTTGTTCTTCTTGGTAGTTCTTGGTAGAAGAAGAACTAGCAAGAAGTCATTTTCCTTCCCTCTGCTTTGCACAGACAGTTTTGAAAGTCCTCCTCACTCCATGAAAGTTCAACAATCTCCAAGCAGCAACTTACACACTGACAAAGTATTTGACAATGACATTAGGGCTGACCCAGAGGCTTCTTTTAGGGCTCCAAAGCTTCACCACAGCTTTGCACAGTTGAACTCATGTCCATAACTTGATGAATAAATTAGACCATCTCCAATGCCCACTCAGGACCCAAACTCACCAAACAGTTGGGAGGTTAAACATGGGCATCTGCAGGTGAACCCAATCTGAATGCATTTGATGTCTGACACCATGACTTTACAGCAACAGCAGCAAAACACTTTACACAAAGTTGTGCGAGTTAAAGAACACTTTTAGTGCTGACAGACTCTAAAGACTTAAAGACTCACTGTTAAAAGACTTAAAGACCTCTGCTGTCCTAGTGACAGTAGTACTAATGACCCATGATGAAGAGTAGTGAGCCTTGGGTTGCTGGGCTAAAGACGACTCCCATCGACAGAGAAAGGTTGTGTGTGATGGGATGTACCACTTCTGATTTCACTTTAAAGCTAGCGTGATAAAGATTGTTTAGCGTTGACCTCTACGTGGTTACCTTAATGCTCACTTCTGCTCTAAATGACACACCTTTTTATGTTAACACTTTATTTTGCGGGATTTTGTTATTTTAATACCATGGCATACTTTTTACACACATGTTCAACCAAAACTTTTGTCTTACCACCATTTTGTCACGGTGTCCTGCACTCAAGGCAGATTTGATACAATTAAAGGGACGTTATGAAGTATTTCTACCTTAAAATTGTTGTTAGTGTTTAAAAGATTTATGAAGTTAAGATTACAATGCCAATTTATTGTATTGTAAAGATATTAATTGAATACTAGCACATTGACTCATGGGGATCTATGGGTTCTAGATGTGGCTTTTTTTATGCTGTTGTGTATTTGTGCATGCTGTACCACATTTGTCCAGCAGTGACCACCAAAGTGTTCTGGCCATAGCAACATAATTGTAAGGCTATTGTATTCCAAAATTACTAATATCTTCCAAAATATTGGTCCTATAAACTTGTCGTTTTCGCTAGTCTCTTCCTTGACCAAAAATACATAAGTATGCCAAACTGCAGCAGTCAGCTTTTTCTGTATTTTGTTTGAATCCCCAGACACACACACCAGCACAAAGAGGCCACTTGGCTTTTATAATTTGGATATTTACACCAATAGACCGAGGGATTTATGCAATCACAAGAGGAAAGAGTGAGTCGCTCTGCAGGTGAAGAAAACTAACACCACGGGGGCTTTGACCAAAGTGTCAGAAAGTGACCAGATTGGATGAGAACCACGAAGAAACAACTTTTAGAACCAAAGAAAGTGACAAAGTGATTAAAGCTTAAATGACTGTGGTTTGATGCTGAAATCACAATGTTTCTTCTACCCAGGTGAGTTTGATTATGAGGTTTATGAGAGTATAAAGTTAATATGTGAATTTGTTATCTTTGCAAAGTTGGCTGTTTGTTGAATCACACTTCAGATTAAATAGTGACAGATCTGACCTTGTTTGGACGATTCCAAACAGATCTTTAGTGCAGCTACTGACAACACAAACCATACAGAAAACAGTAGTGATTTGTGGTTTTACTGTGGCTGTTTATTGTTTAAAAACAGAGCTAAGCTAACAGAGCTATAATGTAAACTATCAGCTGATGCAGCACGTGGAGATATAAGACACTGTTATTTTGACCGACTGTCAAACAAAGCATCTATGAGTTTTAGTTTGAAGAGGAAAACTTGATGATACCATGATACAGATGTGTGGAAACAATGAGCTTTACACTTTATTCAGTGGGTGATGCAGCTGCGGGTATACTGCATTGATTTACTGGTGGCTTTGGTAGTCCTAAGTGTGTTTTGTTACTAGACTTCCCCCTTTTGTTGAGAGTTTGGAATATCAATACTACACATAACCCCTTGAAAGAAGCACAAATGAGCAAACGACAATGGACAGTGCCAGATACACCTATCATTGGTATCCGTCTGGCTATGTAAGCCTACCCTCTTTTCTTTGGGAGATGTTGGCAGTAAGTAATAAAGTGTGTCTACGGCAAATGAACAAATAATCAGTCTTTGTGGAAACAGGAGTATTTTTCATTCTTACAGACCTCTGATGATTTATGTTCAATACGCTATCGAGTTGTGAGCTTTCCAAGAATTGTAACATGAGTATGATTCAATATCTGGCCAACTCCTAATGTGGTGACATAACTGTGCAAGAGGCTGAGCCCTCCTGCAGCATTAACTAATGTATTCATCGTTGCTGCCAGGGTTCAGATAAATGGTCTGACTGGTGCACGTTTTGACCCTTTTTTTTTCCCAGGGAAGGCTGACTAAGCACATTAGTTCATTTCTAGCAATGACCTGCTGTAAACTCGCACAAGTTCCACACACTGGCAGTATCAGTAAACCTCCTGTCTTCTTCTTCTTCTTCTGCTGCTGGTAACAGTGCACGATGTACCGCTGGACTGCACAGATTAATCTCTGCTTATTAACACTCAGCTTTTCGAAGAATCCCTCTTCATTATGAGCAGGTGCGCGGCAAAATAATTAGCAAAAACAAATACAAACACAGAATTCCCATTAAAATTACAATTAACCAAAGACATGGAGGGCTTGGAGGAGTTAAGTTATGAGAAATGCAACCACCCTAATGATGCTCATAAGCAAATTAAATAGCCTTAATCTTCTTTCTCAGTGCATGGCTTCATAAGAGAAGGATTAGCTGAATACTCAAGGGTAAAAAAATAATGTTCCTCATGCAGCAGACCACTGAGCAAATTGTGTTTTTAATGATCAATATGCATATTCATTTTTTTAACTCTGGATTCTTCACATACTGACATTCTTGAGAACAGAAACATTTCATTTTCCTGAGCTTTTTAATGATTTTAACATCATCATCATCAACCCTCTGGTACATGTACAACCCTGTCAGCACTCCCACTTCCCTGGTGTTTACCCATATTTTACTCTTCTGCCGTTTTCTTCCCACTCAAATGTTTTCCTGTAAATCTCCCACATTTTTAATCTTTAAAAAAAATGTTTTAAATGTTTGACAGTAGCAGTCATTCTGTCCAACTGCACCCACCGTTAAAAGAAGAAGAAGAAGAGCAGAGTGTAGGATAATTTAAGGCTTTAATTGCAGCCATGAATTTATAGATCCCATCAGAGTTATGGGCAGAATGAATGGCCCAGCTATACGGTTGAGTTTATGAATAAAATTAAAATGATTCTCTTGAGTAGAGGTCGACCAGTAGTGGATTTTAAAGGACGATGTAATAACGATTGATTGGAAAAGGTAAAAGCTGACAATATCTAGATGAGGTAAACAAACACACCCACATTTTTCTGTACATCCAGCTGCGATGTGTGTGGCAGCTATATTTTCCTGTAAGAGTTTTATAAAGAATCAATAGTGTTTTCACACAAGCATGACTCTTAAGCATCTCAGAAAATCAGATTTGGACTTAGGGTAAATCATAAAAAAATCAACACAGTGTGCAGACTCCGCAAGTTAATGTGGAGTAAAACCGAACACTTTAGTGCAGACAGACGCGTAAGTATGACTAAAAATGGACAGAAATGAACTGGCCAAGCAATTTAGTGTTAATAACAGTAAATATACAAACTCATAAGGCAGGGGCAGATCTACAAGGCAGTTGGCCCCCTTTCTGTAGAGTCTTACCCTCCAGCTGCTCCCCTAAAGTTTGCAAAAACCAACTTTCCCAATGTCCATGAGCCCCACAGAACATTGAAACAAGCTGTAAATTGACCAAAAGTGACTGAAAAAGTGTTTGATTCTTCTACTCTACTACATCAGAGCTGTGTATGAACACTGGAATAGTGAGTTGATACAGGGTACTACATGAGAATAAATAGCCTTAAAACATTTTTGTTACAGATGCCCCCCCCCCCCCACACCCACCTAGTTTAAGGGCATTTGAGCTGGATTTTTTAACCAAAACCCCAAAGCGTGAAATATTTTTCAGATAATACATAAGTGGATTGTTTTTTTTTTTTTTTTAATTTTTGCAGTCTAAGAACACAAAACCTAAATAAAACCTACAATACACAATGAAACATGTCTTATAGCAAACAAAAGCATTTTCCCTGCGCATGATCAGTTCATGGTCTGAAAAGAATAACATGTCTAGGCACATTAATAAACAGTTTTGCAAATCATATGAATTATGAGTTATATGAATTAAACATGATTTCATCTGACTTTTTTTTTAAGCTTCTCTATTTTGTTTCCCCATAACACCTGAAAAATTCGTACAGTAGAACTAAACACCAAGAAACTACAACCCCCCCAACAATCACTGTAAAATACTGTTACTACGCTGATAAAAAAAAAAAAAAGGCCATTTAAAACTAACATTAAAACATTATCTGACTAGAAAAGTCTTGACAGGGCTGTTATTTAATCTCTACAATCCTTCTGAAAAGTAGATCCTATGCCAAATGGAGATCAATTACAATATAAGATTGTGGTTTAGATGACTTATCAGCCGATATACTGTTTACTATTGCCCATAAAGTTGGAATAACTTTGGTTTCAGACCCATTCCCCTTTTATTCCTATTTATATACGTCTGTAATCAGCTTTGATCACATGTAATGATTACATACTGAGTCCCAGCTACACTTTATCTCTCATGGATAAATCACATTGTCACGATCATTTCATGGGAAAAGGTAAAAAAAAAATGTATTCCAACTTTATGGGCAAAAGTGTGTACATCATCCCCATTCTTCAAACATTTCAACTCTGAAAACACATCATACAAATCTGATACTGACTCAAACTTAAACTGTAAATTTATGAAACGAACACTCGACTGAGAAATAAATACTTGGTCAATTCAGGCCACTGTTTCCATTGTCTCAAAGACCACTGCTGCCCCTCTGTGGTGAGATGATATACTGCAACTTTAGCACAGCCTCCACACACCATATGGTCACCATATTTGGTGTATTTTTAATCTGGGTTTATTTTTGTGGTTTGGATCCTTTAAATTGGATATCTTAATGCCACCACATGCAGTGATATTTTAGACAGTTTAGACAAGACACTTTTTTTCTGACCAACTTCACACACAAACACCTTCTGAGTTGTTGCACAGTAATACAAATGACATCTTCAACACTCATAAGTGACCACATACTGTCCACTGGATCACACAAAGTACAGTTAAATAGGTTTTTTATGATGTGAAAATGTGAAAGTTCTTACCTGTGTAGTTCCTGTCATCTGTAGCAAGTAAATAAGAAAAGAAGAGAACAGGTGATTAAAATACACATACAGTCCAAAACAGAAAAGATAACAGAGCTAAAACCACATTTTACCATTGCATTTCTTTTATTTTGCTGTTAACATTTCAACTCTCCTGCCCTTGTGTGAGTGAGTTCACGAAGGGCAAAAATGTACATGTCAAAGTGATTCCATTATATTCCCCGGACGTTGTTGTCCCGGGCGATGTCCGAGCTGGTATGACTCTTTCATTTATTGTAACGCTCATTCTGAGGTATAGGCGTATAGCAAAGGGCCTTGCCCAAGGGTCCTCCTGGGCCAAACACACGGCTTGTGATGGAGAACATTTAGAAGTTGTTCACCGGGAGGGAAATGATTCAGATACGTTAGCACAGAAAGACTTATGGATTCGTGATAATTAGGCTATCACTCAGGTTTTACAATTTTGAAGAAAAATTAGTGATGAAAGTCATATGCAGCTTTCAGTACCAGTTTAAGGGTATTTGAGCCTGATTTTTTAACAACTAAAAGCCCAAAGAGTGAAATGTTTTTTTAGATGATACTTAAGTGGATTTTTTTTTACAAATTTTTTTCCGTCTATAAGAACACAAAGCCTAAATAAAACCTACAATAAACACTGAAACAGGAACTATAGCAAAAAAAAGTAAAGCTTTGTATGTAGTAAGCGTTACTTTCCCCCACATGATCAGTTCATGTCTGAAAAGAATAAGATGTCTTTGCACATTAATAAACAACAGTTTTATAAATCATATTTAATGTTGCGCAAATATGAATATGCATTATGCATGATTTCTTTCTTCTGACTTTTTTCAGCTTTTAAATTTTGTTTCCCCATAATACCTGAAAAATTCGTACAGTAAAACTAAGGCAGTTCCTCAAAATAAGTATAAAACTAATTAGTAAAACAGAACTGAAATCAAAACTCAAACTGGGATATTAAATAAAAATAAAAACCCATGAAAATCATTCATCCTCATAAAGTCCCTCCATTTCATGTGTTGGTGATTTAATGGAATCTTCATTGTCATATTATAATAAAGAAGATTTACAGTATGTTTGCTATCAGAACAGTGCAACATATCTCTGCTTTTGTTCAAATAGTTTACTATCCAAGTCTGTAAAAGCAACAAGTACAAACATATTTTATAAATATAATTAAGTATAAGACTGGACAAAACCCAGTGAAGCAAAATTATGGAACAGAATCAAATTTTACAATCAAATATATAATAGTTAAATATTAACAGAATTTATTAATTTATTTTTCTGTACAGACTCTGACTGCCCCCTGCTGAAATGTATCTGCTCATGTTTGGTGCAGTCAACTTTCACATGTATCCTCTTTCCCTCCAGCAGGTGGCAGCAATAAACCACTGTACACACCCTGTTTAGCGCTGCTTTTACACAGAGGTATTATGTAATCACCTAGCATGTTACAGCCATACTAGACAAATTATAGGGAGACATACTTTTAGATATCAGAATACACTCTATAGATAGACTGCATCGTTCCGTGGACTTGGTGTAGCTTTTTTTAGACA
The DNA here is from genome assembly GCF_902148855.1 of Sphaeramia orbicularis. Taxonomy (NCBI): domain Eukaryota; kingdom Metazoa; phylum Chordata; class Actinopteri; order Kurtiformes; family Apogonidae; genus Sphaeramia; species Sphaeramia orbicularis. The sequence continues at coordinate 19,461,026 of NC_043972.1, forward strand.
GTCATATAATTTACTGTATAGCAGGTAACACACTTTAAAAGATTCATTGCAAGTATTCCCTACTCCCCCTCCTTCCTTCAAACAATTCAGTTGAATTTTGGGCTGAAATTGTGAAATAAAGGCACAATTTTGTGTTGCAGAAGCTTTATTTTTACATTTCCTGTCCTAGTTTCAGGTTCTAATAAAATCTTACATGCAACACACACAGAACATAGCAAATCCAAGACTAAATCTGCAGGAAATATCCAGTATTAAAGACAAATATAAGGCCATAAATATAGTGAGAGCCCTTGGAATGTTTTTAGTTTATCTGTTCATGGTCCTTTAATCAGTTCAGTCACATTCTAGGCTGAAGTTATAAAGGAAATGTCTAAAAAAAAAAAAAAAAAAAAAAAAAAAAACATAATTAGGTGTGGCAGAAGCTTTATTTTGTGCCTTCTTATCCTATAAATCACCTGGGGAGCTTTCCCAATTATCTTCAACTCCCTACTGGGCGTCGAAACCTAAGATGAAAAAGATTTTTTTATTTTATAAAAACATACTTCTTGTTGATGAGACAGTAAGTCTACCAGAAGAGATGTTTGTGGTTTAAAGCACTGGTCAGTGGTGGATTACACTCAAGCTATTTATCACCACTCAACATGAATGACAAGTAAAGGTCATTTTCCAGCTTTTATGAGGAAATAACATCATCGCATGTGTACATTTGCAGATCCAAGGATTTATTTAAGGATCTGACATTCTGCTCTTTTTCTATTTATCCATGTAAATTTTCTTTGCAATGCTTTTAACAAAACCTTTATGCTCAAACACACTTATACAGACATCAGAGTATACGCCACAGATACACAAGCATCATCAGATGGGCTTTATGAAGCTGTTTATGACATGAACTTTTAGATTTTTGTTTAATATACGATACGTCTATGTCTACTTTAAAAGGTCTGTGGCATCTTCTTCAGTGATCCCTCTTCATTCACCCAAATACTATCAATACCATAGCAACTTTAGTGGTTGCTATGCCAACTTGTGTGGTAACCAGTTGGCAGCCTCGTCTCTTTCAGTTCTGTGTTTCATCTCTGTGTGTTCCCCTGAGTTAAAACAAAAGGTTCTACATTCACTGCCCCAATGGAATGATATACAAACACATATGAGTCTGTGAGCTCATTAGTAAGAAGGAAGTTAAGGTTATTTTAAATTGTCTAGAAAATAATAACTGGATTTTGGTCCTTGGCCTAGTTTTGCATAATAAGTGCATAATGTGTCTACTCATTTGTGTATGTGACAGTTGTATTTGTCATTTTATATAGTTGGAGTTAGTGCTTTTGCATGCACATACATATTTCAGTTTTTCTCTAATTCTCTATTCTTCTCATTTTCTCTAATATTCTACATAGGCTGTTTACATGTCCAATGAAAATGAATATTCCTCTAATAACCCCATTTTCAAGCAGCCATAAAAAAATATATATAAAATATGTTGTTTCTTCCACTTTATTTTCCACTGGTGGCAGATATTCCACTGTGAGAATTCAGCTTCCTTCTTTTGTTCCATCAAAAAGTCTCTGGGAAAAGCTAATCTTTTCAATATTTTCTCATATCCATAGACCTGTTAATATATCCTGTCATAATATTTATCAGTAGAAGTGTTTCTCCTTCGAACCAGAAATGTGAGCTTTCTTTGGTGCATCCATCCTACAATAGAGAATCTTTGTCTTTACCTCAGCTGACCATAAACAGGAGCTGTGTGTTGAAAAGTGCAGTAAAATGAGCAAATTACTGTAGATTCATTTTCTAAATGTTTCACATGACTAAATTGGAACATACTCTAGAAAAAGGCTCATTTGGAATGTCCAGCAGTAGAATATTAGAGTATATATAATCATGCTCAATGCTGATGCTGATCGATTGGTCAGGTCTTGAAAAGGAGAGTTTATATTCAGTAGTTAAGTTACTATCCACCTGTTTTTATTTCAAATTCGCACATAAAAAAATGTAAGCGGAAACACTGAAAATAAAAATAAAAAAGAAGGTGTGTTCATAAAAGGTAAATAAGAAATAGCAATTAAGTGTGGGTTCATGTGTCGATCAATAAGATGACTGCAATGTTCATTTGTTAACCCCACAAACGTAAGAAACCACAGACGTAATAAAAATTTGCAGCTTTTAACGTAATAATCCCACAAATGTAATAACTTTCCCACAAACGTAATAACAGTTGCCTACCACAAATATAATACCTCTGTAAAAAATCTTCAGTTTCCAACATTTTAATAATGTCCCACAAATATAATACATTAGTACATCACATACATTTAAGTAATGCATACATGAATATTCATACATCTTTCTTTTCCTTCCCATTTATTCTTATCCTTTGAATACTTACCTTTTTAGGATGATCAAATGTTGCAGTTACACCACATGGTACTAATTGCAGATTAATAAGTGTTTAATTACAAATACAAGTGGAGGATTTAAACAGAATGGGCCAAAATGTTGTAAAGGTTTTATTATAAAAGCTTCAGTGTGAAATGGATATTATTTATTCTCATTAATAGAAGCTTATGTTTGAACCATGTAAATAAAATGTCTGGATGTGATTATGATAACAATGGAAAGAGTAGGAGCACACTGTGGGAAGATGAGGTATTACATTTGTGAGAAAGTTATTACATTTGTGGGGTTAACATCACTGAATTGATACAAGAAACAAAATGACATATTAGATGGGATGAGCAACAAAACACCACTATGTATTATGAGCTGCAGAAACAAATGTTACACCAAGGAAGAGTTGGAAACAATGTAATGAGACCGAGACACTTCAGTTCAGGCCACAAAAGCTAAAGGAGCTTCAGGTTTTTGACTAAATCCCTCTCTGCTCCTCAATCAGCAGCTCAGGTAGTATGTTATTGTACTAAATCCTACATTTGGCTGATCTAAGTCAGCCCTTGTGATGTGAATTTATGTTCATGTGTACCATCAGGTTGCAGATATGGTCAGCCATGATGCAGAACGAACAGGCTCAAAGGGTCATTCATACGTGCAGCTATCAACCTTGTAGATGACACTGTAATTTGCAGTTTGTGCTGATATTTGCTGTTGGTTGATGTCTATGTATTACTGCAAGGGTATAGATCAAATTGTCCCTAAGTATAAAAACAATTCCTTGAACCTTTACGTTTTAAACCACAATGACAAGGAACTAACACTTAATATTCACCTTTGGAAATTCACATTTTCTTTTGCTATTAACCTGAAAATTCAGTACATTTGACTGAAAATCTGACAAATAAGACATTTATCATGTTAATTAAAAGATTCATACACATTACAGACACATTACAGCACAACTACTGAAGGCTCACTGAATCATTTGATGAAAATGAAATGTATTATATGTATTTTATTATATATACAGTCATCACCGCTACCAGATTTCAACCCACTCAACCTCTGGGTATGAGACATTGCTAAATAAATAAACTCGTAGTTGCATCCATATTAATGCTTTTAATTGCATGAGCTGCAGAGAAGGGCATGCATCACTCCAGACACACAAAGGCAAATGGAGGAATCTTTAAAGCCTGTCCTTCATAGGGTCTGTTCACCAGATGATAGAAATGACCTAAGGCCCCTATAGCAAGCTTTTATGTGTGTGTGTGTGTGTGTGTGTGTGTGTGTGTGTGTGTGTGTGTGTGTGTGTGTGTATATATATGGCATATATTTTGAAGTCAGGAGTCCATACACAAAAGCCTCCCTTGATGGATACGCAGACAGGCCAGTACTTACTTAACTCAACCTTAAATGTAGGGGTGTAAGAAAATATCGGTTCTGCAATATATCGCGATATTTCATTTCACAATGCTGTATTGATATTAAAAAGTACTGCATTGATATTTTTAGGTATTTATTCAAATGCAGATACTGTGGAGATTCATTTTTGTTTCTTTTTTGTTTATATTTTATTTCTTATTATTGAACACTCTTTTATTAAGTAATGTTAGTTCCTTTGTTGGGATTGCACAAAAATAATGTTATGATGTCAGTTATAAACTAATACAATATGGACATTGAACAGGATCTTAAACTGTGATGTCTGTAAAACATAATTTAAGTTTTAAGACAGGAAAATTTTGTGATATAGCATTAGATCCTGTTCCGATCAAATAAAAATGTGTTTAGTATTTGTGCATATTTCTGGTGTAATTTAATTCTTCAAGGAAATTATCATTTAAAAAAAGAAACAAAAAATTGCCTTTTTAACAGTATCATGATATATCATATTGTGATCCTAGTATTGTGATTTGTAACGTATTGCCAGATTTTTATCAATACACACTCCTACTTAAAGCTATACCTACCGATGTGGCATTTCTCACACCACTTAGCAAAAGTTCGAACATGAACAACCCGCCTCCCTCCAAAGCCCCGCCCCCTTCCCTCTGCCTGAGCTCTGAGGCTCCTCCTCCTCTCTCCTGATGCGCGATGGAAACAGAGGTGGAGATCCGGTCCGTTTTGGCGTGTCCGCGGACCCCTCCCTCAGTAATCAGATGCATCATCCACCTGCCGCGGGCCTGCGGCTCCTGTTCCATCAGTAGACCTGGTCTGTGCAGTACTGGGTCAGGGTCTTCACTGCAGTGCCCAGGGGATGGGCGCGCGCACCGTGAACGCGCGGCCTCCGCGAATTTTCCGTGGACATTTGAAGTTTCATAGTCCATACAATTATCATCCTACATCATCTTACATGTGTGACACCATATACATGTACCTGTATGAGTCTGCATGAGGTCAGCTCAGCTTTATGCAGACCTGTTCAGTCCAGTACAGCTGACTTCCGGACTTTTATCTCCATCCTTCATTCATCAGACTCCCGTTCGTGCCCCTCAGTTATCGTTTCTGTTCATAAATCCGTTTTTTCCCTTCCACATGTGCATGTCAGTTCTATCCAAACACATCCTAGACAGTAGACTGTGGTCAGCAACAGGAGAAGCAGCGCGAGTGAAGCGTCAGATTCAGAGGGACACATATCGGATGTGAGACGGCGATAATGGATCGGATGCTGGACGGCCGTAATGGATGATTGACAGGAGGCTTAGCCAGGTTCGGCCAATTATTTTATTCGGACCGACTAAAATGATTGGTCAGACTTTTATCAGAAATATATGAGAATTAAACATTTTTGAGTTTCAATACCTGGTGGATTTCTTTTACATTTTAGTTTGACACATGCTTATCAGGAGCATTTTAAGATGACAAAAGAAAAGTGTAAAAATGCCACATTATACGGTATAGCTTTAAATGTTATCCGAATGCACTCAAGTTCCTTTTTTTTTTACTGATACTAAAAAATACCAGAGAAGACCTAACAGCACTACATTTTCAGAATTCCTATAACAAACAGGTTTGTACTGTATTTTCACTGTAACACAAACCCTCATCACCCATTCCCTGTGTGCATCTATGACCAATGAAAGGGAACATAAAACTCACCCTCTTGATTCAGATTTCAAAGCATCCATGTATTTATTTTATCAAATGTATAAACTTCAACTAAAACGCTCATGTAAACTTAATGTAAAATACTGTATAAACCCAAGAGGACAGGCATTTGACCTCATAAATCTATTTCTATAGATTGAAAATGTGATATTATACAATGAATTAAGCCTTAAAGGGATTATATGCAGTACTGATATTCAAAAACTATTTCAGCTATCAATAACAGGGTGGATTTCATGGCCCAAAACCCATCCACAGACCGTATCGTTCAATGAATCAAGTTGCTGACTCACATCTGTATCATGGTATCATCAGATTTTCTCCTTTAAACATAAAGCCAGTTGGTCAAAAATAACATTCCCTTATTATTTTCACATGTCAGCTGATAGTTTTACATTATAGCTGTTAGCTTAGCATTAATTTAGTGAGAAAACAGCCAAAGTAAAATGACAAATCACCACCATTTTGTGTCAGAAACCTGCCACAGTTTAGTCTAAACTATGAACAAACAGCAGCAAACATAAAAACATAGCATTGTAAATTTATACCATCATAAACATCATAATTAAACTGCTCAGTGAGGAATAAACACCGTGATTTCAACATCAAGCTTCACTTTGTTACTCCATCTATGCATCAGTTTTTATCACTTCTTTTCTTTGACTCTGAAAGATGTTTTTTAAACTTGCCACATTCTGCTGTTTTGGTCGAAACCTCTTGACGTTAGTTTTCAACACACTGTGGCACCAGCAGACTCAAGGCTACAGTGACTGACTACTGCCTCTAGTGGTCACATGCATTCACAGTGACACAATGGTCCATCACAGTGTATAGATTCACCTCTAAATTCATCACTTCTTTATAATACACTGACATCTGTGGCATAATGTCAGATGTCTGTTTTCTAAATGCTGCGGTAAAATGCTCTTAATGCAGTGGTTTCCAACCTATTTTGGCTCACAACCCCATTTTAACATCACAAATTTCTGGTCACCCCAGACATTCAAAACATTTTTTTTTTTGGCTAAAATTAAGTTTTTTTTGGATCATGTAATAGTTTGCAATACTCTGTTGCAAATAAACATTAATTTTAGACAACATTTAGTCTATATAATGTATATAATTATGGATGGAGGCAGAAAAGCCAGGTGTAGATTACTGCACAAAGTGAGAATTTTATTTTCCTTGGTCAGGATATGTACAGTCGGTCCAGACTGGATTTACAAGGCTGACAATTAATACTGAACAAACAATAACTCAAACTATGAATTATGAAAGAGCTGCAGCATCTGAAACTGACCACAATGAACATTTGAAAGATAAACAGTACCACAGTGCTTTAATTTCACCTTCAGTTTGTCATGTCTTTTATGTGTTGCGATTGTCTCTCTCAGCTCACCATGTATTTTTTTATCAGTATATATATATATATATATATATATATATTTTTTTTTTTTTTTTTTTTTTTTTTTTTATCAATTACTAGAAATTTCAGGCGACCCCATATGAATTCCAGCATCGCAATCCCAAGGTTGAAAAACACTGTCTTACTGTACTCGCTGATTACTGTAATAGTTGTCTGTTTAACAATCAATCATTGTAGGTCAACATTTATTTATTTTTTTTTAATTTCATCATGATGTTGTAATTATAATAAAAGATTAGGTGATTGAAATATCATGACACTAATGATAAGGTATTTTATTGTGTAAAAAGGAAAGCTAAAGGTCAAGTCAATAATAAAACATCTTAATTATCTTAAATGTTTTATTGAAGGCTGATAGTGGATTTTTAAAGGATGATATAATGATGATTAGAAGCAAGAAAAAGCAGATACTTGCATGAATTAACCAATATCATCCTGGGCCCACCACCCACCTTTTTTGGCTCGCGACCCAATTTTAACCTCACAAATTTGTAGCAACCACAGACATTCAAAACTTTTTTTTTTGATAAAATTTGTTTTTGATCATGTAATAGTTTGCTATACTATGTTGCAAATAAACGTTCATTTTAGACAACATTTAGTCTATATAATGTATATTATTATGGACGGAAGCAGAAAAGCCAGGTGTAGATTACTGCACAAAGTGAGAATTTTATTTTCCTTGGTCAGGATATGTAGAGTTAGTCCAGACTGGATTTACAAGGCTGACAATTAATACTGAACAAACAATAACTCAAACTATGAATTATGAAAGAGCTGCAGCATCTGAAACTGACCACAATGAACATTTGAAAGGTAAACAGTACCACAGTGCTTTAATTTCACCTTCAGTTTGTCATGTCTTATGTATTGATTGTCTCTCTCAACTCACCTTTTTTTTTTTTTTTTTATCAATTACTAGAAATTTCAGGCAACCCCATATGAATTCCAGGCGTTGCAATCCCAAGGTTGAAAAACAGTCTTACTGCTTTAAAGGGAGCCATTTCTTTTTTTTTTCTTTTTTCTGCAGCTCCATACTCTACTCTTGGTTTGTTTTGCTACACTCATTATTTGTCATTTGAACCCAGTGTTTGTTTTCCCTTCCATTTGTCACCAGTGTATATACATATTTCCCTAAATCCTCATTTGTTTGCTCTGCTTTGAACTGATCATTTCAAACAGGCTGCAACAGTGAACGCCTCGTTGGCTGTCATTGATATCACAATCTGTTATACTCACTCGCTGCTTATCCAGTAAATAGAAATATACGGGACATCATCATCATTATTTTACCTGCTGCCGCTGATGGAGCAGCCGGTCCTCGGAGGATTATGCTCTGATTGGTTGGCTTGTTTTTTTCCTAGCAACGCCGCTCCACCGTTGGGAGAGCAGGTGTTTGTAATTACCCATCATCCTTAATGCCTTATGGTCTCATTTTTATGCAGCAGAATTTAAGAGAACCTTATTCCAGTGATGAGGACGCAGCATTGTTTTTATTATAATTCAGTTTCCTGCCAGAAAAAAACCCTCTATTTACTGTAATCTTCAAACAATATGTATATTAAACTTTTCTCAATGTCAATTTAATGCTACAGTAGTATACTAGAGTCTTAATAGATGCAAATTCATTCACTGTGCTTTTTTATTGTATTTCTTCTCTTTTTTAATAACATTTTCATGGAAATAGCAGCATTTCTTTTTCAGTAGCTTCAATATAATGTGACATCGTGACTCCAAATCACTGACACCTTATATTAATACACAGTACACACCTTTTTTTAACTGAATTTCAGTGAATCCTCTGTCTTATTTTAGTATTTTTATGGAAAGACTGCAGTTTTTCAATAGATTCCATGTTATGTAACATTGATTCCGAGCTGCAACTAATGATTATTTTCCCTCTCAGTTAATCTGTTGCTTATTTTGTCAATTAATGATAAGCTGTTTGATCTTTCAAATATCAGATATTGTAATTATTATTAGTGTTTTCCCAATTTTCCCAAGATTTCATTATATTCAGGATATTTTCTTGTATTTTCGTACCATTTTTCAGATGGATTTTTGATTTCATTTTAGTATTTTAGTATTAGTTTTATGAATGCATAAGCGCCTTTATTTTTATTTAATCATTTTAGTTTTAGTGTGTAGAGTTTTCCAAGTATTATGAGTTAAAGTCATGATTTATAATGTTAAACAGGAGAATAGAAGAGTGTATGACATCAGAAATGATTGAAAGGTTGAATATTGTGATAGAGCATTTTAATCCTCTAAACTACAGGTGTCAAACATGCGCCCCAGGGGCCAAAACCAGCCCACCGAAGGTTCCAATCTAGCCCACAGGATGAATTTGCGAAGTGCAAGTTAGGGCATTGAACTCAAAAATAATATCATAATAACCTATAAATAATGACATAATTTTTTCTCTTTGATTTTGTGCAAAAAACACTAAATTATGAAAATATTTACATTAAGAAACTATCCTTGAACAATAAAATGTGAATAACCTGAACAAATATGAACAATCTGAATTGTCTACAGAAAATTAAGTGCAATTTGAACAATATTTTTGCCTGTTACTAAATGTTTTGTGCCTTTGTAGATCTGATCTGTAATGCAAATGTATAAATGATAAGTCGAGGCATAATATTGATAAAATTGTACTAACATTTCTTAAATTTTATTGTTCACATCCTTTTTGTTTGGATAATTTGTAAATGTAAATATCGGCATAACTGAATGTTATTTTTTGCGCTAAAACAATCTGGAGTTGTCATTATTTATTGCCTATCATGCTATTATTTTACTGGTCCGGTCCACTTCCAATTAAATTGGGCTGAATGTGGCCCCCGGAAGAAAATGAGTTTGACACCCCTCTCTAAACCATGAACTGTTCCTTTAGTTAGTTTTTTGTTTTGGTTTTAGTTGCATTGCTTTTGGTGTCTTTATTTAGGTTTTGTGTTTATTTTATTTCTGTGTATTTCACTAATTTTGATTTTCGTCTTGCTTTGTGTTAACTGTAAAAAAAAAAAAAAAAAAAAAAAAACCTTCAGCATCTAAATGTCAATACCATGTGCTATCATGAATAGTGGATTCCCCACGGGACATGAAATGCCATCCTGTCATCATTCATTTAATTCCGCTGTAATTAGAGGTTTAAGTGTGAAATCTGTCAGAGACACTCACAGAGGCAGGTAGGTTTAGGCGAGTCCCACTTCCCCAGTTTAGTGCAGTGGCTGCTGTTTCTTCCCTCCAGGATGAAGCCGGCGTGGCAGCTGTAGTGCAGCACCGTCCCCTCTACAGGCGGCCCGGGAGGCTTCGCAGTCACCCGACCGTTCTCCAGAGACGTCCACACCCGAGGACACAGGAGCACTGAGAGGAAGAGTAAAGAACGGGAGGAGGCACAGTTATCAAAAGGTAAATACAGTACATGAACGAAGACGACTGGGTCTTAACTAGTTCAACTAATGACTGATGTTAAGTACGCTAAGTCCTTTAACCTTTTTCTATTAGTGTCCTTTCTTTCTTTCTTTCTTTCTTTCTTCTTTCTTTCTTTCTTAGCCAATCTATTGGTTGAATTCATACCAAATTGGGTTTATAGATTGCCAGTGACCCAGAATAGATCTTATTACATTTTGGGAAAAGTAGGTCAAAGTTAAAATTTTTTATCAATTAAAAAAAAAAAATTCCTTTTTACTTTTGAGCGAAATTTCAAATGTCTGTATCAGCAAAACTATTGGTTGAATTCCTGCCAAATTGGGTTTATAAATTGCCAGTGACCAAAAATAGATGTCATTACATTTTGGGAAATGTAGGTCAACGTTTAATTTTTTTATGAATTAAAAAAAAATAAAAAATTTCCCATTTACTTATGAGCAAAATTTCAAATGTCTGTAGCAGAAAAACTGTTGGCTGAATTCATACCATATTTGGTTTATAAATTGCCAGTGACCCAAAATAAATGTCATTACATTTCGGGAAATAATAATAATAATAATAATAATAATAATACATTTTATTTGTATAGCGCTTTTCTAAAGACACTTTACATAGAGCAGATAAAAACAGAAATCAAACTCATTAAAAACAGATAAAAGCAGGTGCAGAAAGCAGGTATATAAATAAACAGTTAAACATTAAAAGCAATCTTAAATAAGTGAGTTTTCAAAAGGGACTTGAAGGTGTTGAGGTCGGAGCAGTGTCGGATAGAAGGTGGGAGACAGTTCCAGAGGGTTGGAGCTACGATGGAGAAAGCTCTGTAAGGTCAATGTTTAAATTTTTTATGAATTTTCACATCTTTTTTTTCTATATATACTTATAACAGGCAAAATTTCACATCTATAAAAACATCAATTTTGTTTCAATTTACTTCAAACTTGGCACATATATAGAGGTAATTGATATGGCGACATCACCACACGCATAAACATGATGACATCAGCTGGATCAATGCCAAAATAAGCTACAATATGTTAAAGGGGTGGGGTTTGTCGTGCTCGGCACCACTTGTTATACTTTGTTTTAGTTTCAAATGCATAAATATAATAAGGAAGTGTCTAGTTTTAGTTCACTTTGTCACTTGTTTTGGCTTCAGATTTAGTTTTGATACATACAAGCTAAAACAGTTGGATGACAGAATGCATGATATATGTTTACAAAACCATTGTAGTTCTATCAAAAAAACAGAACTAGTCCTTTAATGTGTCAATCAATCTCCAGTATCAAACATTCATTACAGATTCAGGGTCCAGGGGAAAAGACAACACTTTAAAAGAAGAAAACACAAAGACAGTACAATAATAAAAAGAGAATTTTTATAATATGTAAATAATATATAACAGGCAACTGTACCAACGTCTGCAGTGCTGGGAAAGCCGGCAAATAAATACATTATTTTTTAAAACAGCTTGAAAAGTATTGACTGTTGTGGTCATGAACATGTTCCTGCATCATCCCTGTCTATTCAGTAAAACTCTCACAGCATCATTATAAGCAACCTTCAAAGTCTCTGTGAACTACATTTACTAGAATGTGACAAATGTAGATCTTTATATTTTACAGCCATTCATCTTCACATCCATTTTTTATTAAATTATTTAACAAATAATGAAAATGCTCGAGCTGTAGTACACGAGATAAGTCTCAGTTTGTGCTACTTTGTGTTGCACAGACCTGAGAAGGATGTACTTGACTAGGGCGCTTTATTCAACTTCTGCATGTCTTTCATCTACTTTATCAGAGGATGGACTTCCACACACAAAACTGATCCCGTGAGGCCTCATTAGCCAGTCAGAATGCTTCAACTACATGCCGCTTAGAGAAACGTTCAAGACATTCGTGCCAACAAGCTAATGTGGGCCTATATACGTCTATATAGTACACGCTCTTGAACGCATCGTGGTCTTCTTGATTGTAGTTTTACTCTGTCTTGTCTGGTGTTGGACAAAGAGGGTATCACAAAATTTTTGGAGCATTTTCTGATTTATCTGTTAACATCAACACTAGTCGCTTTTCCATTGACCCTCAAATTGCGCAAATATAACTTGCGCATAAAAATTTACCTAATGGCAAAACATCAATTTCGCCAAAACTTTCATTTTTCGATTAAAAGTTTTTGTGCTGGCAAAAGGTGGTTTTTCAGGCATAGCACAAAAGGCATATCATGCAAAACTTGTTTTTTTCTAATTACTATCATCATCAAGTTTAATGTACAAAACATTCATGGCGTACATTCTTTTACATATCAGAATAGGAAGGGGTACAAAGGGCATATCATGCAAAACTGCAATGGAAAGACCTTTTTCCACAACTAGAGTCACATGAATAAAAAAAAAAAAAAAAAAAAAAAAAAAACAGATGTTGACAGATGTTACAACAAGCAAAAAAGAAGAGTTTTAAAAGAAACATGACGCGGTATGTGTGGACACACCAGGAAACTGAATCATTTTTTAATTTAGTTTGGGATAGAGGGGTAATATATAATAATAATGAATATATCTGTAAAGCAACACCATATTTACATTCGTCACCATGTTTATGGAACAACTTCTTATGTCGTCTCGCGATAAATTAACAAATCATCGCATTTGTGATTTAATGAAAAAACAAACATTACTGCACTTCTGTTTTTTCGACATTTAGTGAATATCGATAAAGTTTTGCGCAGATGTCCAATGGAAAAGTGACTAATGTGATATTTCAATAACATTTCCTTTACACAGAAAACATTTTGCCAACTCTTGATTTGGGTTTTACACTGGAATATAAAATAAAATATCCTTCCATTTATAAGTTGAATCACCTTAGAAATGCCAGTGTTATGGTAAGAACCACTCTAGTCATATTATAGTATAAGGTATGTTTTTTTAAAGCCCTTGCTGTGATTCTGGTCTGGCCTGATCTTGGTTTTGGTCTCTACTAGGCCTCACTTTAGATCAAGGGTCTTCAGCTAAAATAGAAAGACGTCTGCTCTCCAGCTCAGATCTGAACATTTACAAATGCAGGATTATGCTTTTAGGCAGATGCAAGCATTGAGAAATTTTACTGAATATATACATTTTCTCAGTTTGTGTGTTTGAGTTTCTGCATCATGAATGATTGTGGGCTTTAGGAAAAGGAACCTCAGGCACAGATGATCACAGTCAGCTAAATGTAAGAATGTAGAAAAATATAGTATTTTATTTTTATTGATTTTGTTTGGCTGTAGGGGGCATACACAATTATTTATTAGTCTCATTTCTTCAAAAACAGTGAGAAAATAACTTTAATATGAGCGCAGTATTGAAAACACACAGAAAACCAGAACTAAAGGCTTCCACAGGCTACAGTCATATTTAGTGTCATGTCTTTTCCTATAACAAACAGAAACCCAAACATTAAATCATCTGACGTGTTGAATGAGAAGACAAGAAAACTAATGCAGTGAATCTCATTTATGTCTGAACTAAAAGACATGGAAGGTGCAAATCTAGGTCACTAAATACTTATTTTGTTTGTAAAAGCTGTTTCTATAAAGTTTTGATTTTAATGACGCTCATATTTCCTGTGTATACTGGTCGTATCTTTATACTGAAACTGAGAATTGCATGTGTGGTCACCATTGCTGCTGAAACAACAAACATAACAATGATTTCCTTCAAGGAATAAGGACATTTTTATTGACTAAGATTTAGAGATCCGACACGCTTCAATTGTTTTCTTCTTTTTCAGTCAGTGTGCATTACATTGACTGGATAAAACATACGTTTTCTAAATAACAAGGATATAAATAATTCCACAAGGATAAAACTATAATGGTTCTTCATCACATCTGAATTTTTAATAACTTTATCTCAGTGATCAACTCTGACAAGGCAGATATGTCACTCTTACATAACATAATAAAGCTGAGCATACATATATTAGAGTCAAAGTTAAATCGTTTCCTTAAAAATTCTCTATGTGGATAAACTTCTTGGCACTTCTTGGGCTTTTGGTAATATGGGGAATTTATTGTACTTGGATCTCATCTTTCTGGAGGCTGTTGAGCAGAAACCAATATTTATCTCCTTTTGAGGGAGGAAGGAAAACATATTTTCAAGAGGAGTTCTTGTTGCATTTTTCTGTCTGTAAACATTCTGCCTTGAACTGAAAATGACAACAACTGGGGAATTATGGTATAGTATCTAGTGACAGTAAATATACAGTAGTGCTGCCCTGACAGTAGAGCTGAGTGCTTGCGGCATGGTATTAATCACAGTATTATATTCAATAGCAATAGTTACATTATATTTGGAAATAAAATCATCACATAAAAGTATATTTCCTCAGTCATCCATTAAATGTACAACAGGCCATATCTCCATTCACTTTTTAAAATTAGAATTATTTCTCCTTAATTAAGATACCTCTATCATCCTAGAGTTGTAAATTGTGGGGTGAATATGTTTTGAAATCAATTTAAAATAATGAAGGACTTGGTGAAAATTGGATAGTTTGATTAGCACTTTAGTAACAGTCACACCTAAGAAGGAATTTCACACCTCTAAAAGATGATAATGAAAAGTTAATTATCTGCAGTGTCAGAACCAAACTATCTTCAAATACGTACAGACATAAATCACTATAGATTAGGACCCCAATAGGAGTACTGAGCTGGCTCCGCTGTGCTCTTGCTATTAACAAGAGAGCGCAGGTACACAGAACGTCAGCCAATGAGAGCGCAGGTACACAAAAGCATCAGCCAATGAGAGCACGGGTACATAGAAACGTCAGCCAATGAGAGCACAGGTACACAGAATGTCAGCCAATGAGAGCGCATGTATGCAGAACGTCAGCCAATGAGACTGCAGGTACGCAGAAACATCAACCAATGAGAGCACAGGTACACAGAACACACACACAAAATAAAAGCCTTATTAAAATGGCTAAATAATGAGTATTAATAAATAAATTATATAACTGCCAAAAAACAAGGACAGGAGGTGGAACTGGGCCAGAGCGCGATGTCCCGACCAATATGGATTCAGTGATTTCCCATCTTTTCAGTGTCATTTGTTGCAGACACAGATCCCACAGTTGTTTTCTTTCTTGGTTGGATCTTGTCCACAGGTCGTTAATGGTTGTCAGGCGCACCTACCATGTTTCACTTCACCTGGCTGTAATTGGTCAGTTGAAGTCTTTAAAAGGAGATTGACCCCTCCCACCTCAGTTTGCCCCTCCCCCCATCCTGACCACTGACTCCCATTTTAAATACTGTTTAAGGCCCTGTTGTTCGTCTCTGACAGACTCAGTGGGTGATTGTAAATTGTATTTTCAGTCTCCTTTTAGAACCCCTAAAAGGGCCCTTTATTGGTTTGACCCCTTTTCATGTTTTTTGTACAAGTTTGTTTTGTTGTTTGCCCAATTTGCAACCTCCGTCCATGCGCTGTTTTTTTTTTACTGTTAATTTTATGTGATTTGTAAATTTAGGTTTTGCTAAACACTGTCAATAATTCAGGTGACCCTTATTTTTTTCTATTTCCTGTTGTGCTGCTATACAGTTATAGCAAACAGTTTTTGTAATAAATAACTCACATACAAATGCAATGTAGAACATCATAATTTTCACCTGAACAGATGCAGTACTTAATTTATAAACTGTCCTTCTTTGGTACTATTTCTTGCTTTTACATCACACCGAGTCCACAAATCCAGCAAAAGGTAGGCACACGGATTACATTTCCTTCAGGAAATATGCGCTAGTTTGATCTGCTGCTTGTTTGTCTTTCCATAACAGACACATGGTGGATAGTAGATATGAAAAATCCATGACTGGTTGAGGCAATAAAAGGATTTTCATTTAAATATTCATACACATTGTGAGTTCTTTTCATTGTATATGAAAACAAGCTCTGGTAATTATTCCTAAACCACACAAGTCTGTTCACACTCACAGTTGTTACATTTTGTCTCTTGATCTAGAGCCTTTGGCGTTGTTTTCAACACTTGAAACACACATTCACCAGATAGAAGTCAGTGTAAGTTCTTATATGATGGAAATTGATAACACAGGCCAGGTTATTTGAAGGTGGTTGGGGGTGGTTATGACAGAAAACCAAAGTCTGTGGAAGTCATTTGGTCCAGACTTTCAGATTGTCCATGACCAATCAACATTTGGTATTTGTATTTATTTACTTAGTTACAGGACAGTGTGTATTGGCATTAGTTACCAATGCCAAAACAAATGGTGTCAGTCCAGATCAAGCTGAACCATTATTTGGTGCATTTCCAGTGAGAAAATACTTTTTGGCAAATTAAGTTCTGTCAGACCAACGGCAGGAAGTTACACAGACCATTGTTATGAAAAAAGTAGAAAAACTAAGGAAAGGACGACGAAGATAAAAATTAATCTAATAAAGTGAAGGCATCGGATGCACAGCAGTCAATAAAATGAGATGAAGCACACGTAGATGGTTAAGACAGGATATTTTAGTCCATTGTATAATTGGGTGAAAGCGAATCTAAGTAGCTAAATATATAGAAAGCAAAAAAATGTGACCCTTAGTTCATATGTTTGTACGTAAACAGCTATAGACACAAAAGACAGGTATGGTTAAGGTTAGGAAAAAGGGTTGGGGAAAGGGCTGAAACAAGAAAGAAAATGCAAAAATAAACTTGGCAGGAAATGGAAGAATCATACTTGTCTTTTGTGTCTATAGCTGTTTACATACAAACATATGAACTAAGGGTCACATTTTTTTGCTTCCATTTCCTGTCAAGTTTATTTTTGCATTTTCTTTCTTGTTTCAGCCCTTTCCCCAACCCTTTTTCCTAATCCTAACCAAGTTGTCTAAATCTGAGCCAAGCTGTAAACACGTCATTATCTAGACATCATTGAAATTAGACCACACAACAAAAAAAGTGCTCTAAATCGAACTACATATAATGTAACACCATCATCCCTGAGAGGCAAGGTTCTGAAATGTTGAATATTGAATGCAAGTAAATGTATTTTTGGTTCACAGCACATGATGACAACACTTTTTTCTGCCGACAGATTGTTGTGTGTTTTTAGTTTAATCAGACTGTGAAGGACTTTAGCTGAAGATGGCATATTGTATGAATAATCAACACTGAGTCTACAGGTTAAAGACAGGCTCATGTATAGCTGCAGTTTGATCATATTTATGGCAACAAAGGATTAAATAACCATTTATTTACAGTCTTGCTTACAGTGAGAAACCCCCACTAAATGATTACCCACTCTGCAGCTCCTTTCACATCATTTATTGTGGGGTTTTCCCTGCCAGAGACTCTGCCTTCATCAGCCTCATTTCCAGTAACAGCAGGTAGCTATTTTGAGAAAATAAACCCACAGCACACCACCTACCCACAACATAACAGCACACACAACAGCAGGGTTAGAGGCTACAGCGCGTAGCATTTAGAAGCGCCAAATATTTGTGATGAGTTGGTGGAGACCAAAACACTGACAAAAGGACAGTCAGTACCAAACAACAAACTAGCATTAAATGGATTCAAGCTGTTTTGTGTTTAACTGTTTTTGTTACTGTTCATAGATATTTATATATATTTTGTTCTAATCTATATTATAAAAGGGAAGTGGATTCTGTTTATATGTGTGTGTCTCGGGCATCACACAAAATCCAGAAAAAGCTGACTGCTGCAGTTTGGCATACTTATGTATTTTTGGTCAAGGAAGAGACCAGTGAAAACGACAAGTTGATAGGATCAATATTTTGGGAGATATTAGTAATTTGGAATACAATAGCCTTACAATCACGTTGCTATGCCCACGACAGTTGACGGGAAGTGCAGTACCACGCTGCATGATGGGAAATGAAGATAAAAACAGGAACAACACATATACCAACTTCAGTCCCTAGATATCGGCATAAATATATTTATTGTCATTTCAATTTTAAAGAATGACTTACCAAACCATTTTTATGTCAGTACTTATAAAATATAGACTCACATCTTTTCCCAAAAGTCAGCTCTCCCCAGCATAAAAGTTACTGATTTCTAGAGGTTTCTAGATGTTATAGATTTTTACACATTTTCCAGATTTACTCTTGACGTCCCTTGTACTTGTAGGAACATTTGGGCATTAAACGTCATTTAACTTAACTGATTTATTGATTAATTTTGCACTTACAAAACATTGATCAAAGTCATGATAAAACAGTAAAGGTGCAGGGAGAGGCAGAAAGCCTAAAATGGTTTGTATTAAAGCCTCCACCTTATAAATACATAAACATTGTAAAAGTTATGAGACTTCCATAGTCCATACACATTCAGAATTCATTTAAAAAAAAGAAAGACAATATAAAATATATATATCTCAATGTGATATCATAACTGATTTCCTTAATATGTCTTAAAGAATATCACTGATGTGCTGTTTCCAAGAACACGTGAAAATTGGCTCCACAATTTGCACCCTCTATACCTAATACAAAACTGAGCTCTTTATGTGACACATTTAGGGAAATGAAAATGTTGATTTTGATGAGTATTGTATCTATGAACTGCAGCACTGGTTACAAAATACAAAATGAAATGCTCAGGCAAGGTATTTTGATTATATTGAATTTTATACATAAAAATACAAATTTAGTAGATATTAATACCAAAAATATTAAGTAAATTTAGTTTGAAGAATAAATTAGCAGAGGAGGTCAATGGCTTAGAATGGGTCTAATCTATCTAATCTCTGTAGTTTGGACAATACTTGAATTAAAAAAGGCTGAGGTTCAGTTTAAGTAAAAGAAAATAATTCAAGAAGGAATTTAGAGGAATTGTTATGTAATTTACGACCCTGGGAATCAACAGAAGGAATTCTTAATATGGAAGATCTTCTGTGATTTCACTGAGGTCTCGGCTCAGTTCAGCCCGCCTAAGTCCTACTTTATCCTTTAATTTGGAAGTTTGCTGAAATCCAAATATCTACATTTTCCTCCTGGGTGTCTGATTGATTTTCTTCTTGATCTGGATTCTGTCCAGAAGCCCTCCTCCTCATCTATAATTTATAAATCCATTGCCTCCCTTACATAACTCCTGATCTGACAACCCATCAGAAGTAGATACCAAAACCAGCAGCACCGTATCCTTCATCTAGAGCATGCCTCAAAGGCCTGACGGGGAAAAAAAAAACGTACCTAGAAACTAGTGACATTTGTGATAGGTACCGATACCCACTTATCATCCACCAATGTTCTGCTTCAATCTAAACTTCACAGATTTGTGGCATAAAATATTAAATTCACTAAAGGCAGTTTTTGTTGTGAACTTCAACCCTTCACACATGAAATAATTACCTCAAGGAGATCTCAAATCACAAAAAGTTGAAAGGATTAAAGTTTTACTCCTTTCAGTTTTTCATTTATCCCAATAATCATCTTGCGTTTCCTTAGGAAATATTTTCTCCTCTATTTAACAAAGAAATTCTGTCCATTCAACTCTCATTTAGACAAAGAAATGTGATGTTTTAGCTGTTTTTGTTTCAGGTGTTTTCCCATTTCACAAACCAATATGAATATGTCTGAAAAGGGCTGTCGTAATATTGCAATTTGAGTTTAAGATTGTCATAGAAATAATAGCAAATTCCTCAACTTTAAACATTTTTGGTTTCATAGTTTAGTACATTTGCCAGTACATTTACTCAAGGTTTTGTCGCAGTATTTTCAGTGTTGTATTAGTATTTCAAAGAATCTAGACCTTGACTTAAAAACTTAGATCCTTTTTTGTGGTGACTTCCAAATGATTTTTTTTCTGCATCATTCTCTGCATGTTACATTTTTCAGTAAATTCATGTATTTTGCTGTATTTCATTGTGTCGATGATGAAAGCTCAGAGTTAATTCAAAAGTTCTTACATCAAAACAGAAAAAAACTGGAGGAAAAAGTGACTTTTTCAGCAAAATATTTTATAATCTACAACTACTGTCATTTGTCAAACTACGTGGGTTTCACTACAGAGCCTCAGAATGTCCCAAATGATCATATTTAGTGTCATTGAAAAGCTGAGAAACTACATTTTCCCTGAATTATTTACATGTATTGATAGGATTAGGGGCTCAAAAGTAAAGGTTTTAGATAGATTCTGTTGTACACCAGCAGCTGTTTATGTGTTAGAGGGTTAAGGGCTGCTATAATAATGAGTTTAAGCCAATATCATCCCACCTCCAAAAGATTTTAACCTTGAGAATGCATTATACCTTCTCAGGTGGGGGGAGGGGGTTCACAGAAAATCATTAACATTATAGTGGAAAGTAAAACAGTACTTTAATAAATTCACTCAGTGTCATGTCTTCAACTGTCCAGAACATATTTAAATAACACAATGTGATAAAGTGAACGCTGATAAAGTGAAGATGATAAACAGATCATAATACAATGTAACATGGCAAAATGAGCATAAGTGTTTCACTGACGCCATAACTTGTTGATATATAAAGTGGGATATGTCTGATGAATATGAATCACACATCAAACTCAGAGCAATTAATCAATTAGTGTTGGAATCAAATTAAACTAACTGTAAAAAGTCTTAGTAGAGGCATTTTTTTAAAAATCTTTTGACCTAAATATATATTTTTTAACTTTTAAGCAACACCAAGTGACAAGGAAACTTATGTACAATAACATACAATATTTATATGAAGTCATCATAATGAGGGAGGAGGGAGGGGGTTGGGGGTTAGGATATAGGCTATAGCAGGCAGTGCACAAAAGAACTAAAATATATGACTGACCAGGCAGTACAGATCAATGTCCTGTCTTGTTTGCGTAAATGTTTTGTGTGTGAGATGTGTATATGTGGTGTGAATGTTGTGATGTGGGCTTCTCAAAAAGTCAGGGGTATGTTTATGTTTATGTTTACGCATTTGGCAGACGCTTTTTTCCAAAGCGACTTACAGGGGAAAACCAATTAAATCACTCAATCAATCAAATTTTATTTATATAGCGCCAGATCACAAAAAAGTTATCTCTTGACATTTTATATATAGAGTTGGTCAAAACCAGACTCTGAGTCAATTTACAGAAACCCAACAGAACAGAGTCATACCCAACAGGGTATGACTAAAGATAATCATTAAGTAGCTGAAAATGAGTGTGAAGAGAAAGGAAAAAGAGAGAAAAGGAAGAAAACATGGGTTAAATAAATAAATAAAAGATAGATAGATAGATAGATAGATAGATAGATAGATAGATAGATAGATAGATAGATAGATAGATAGATAGATAGATAGATAGATAGATAGATAGATAGATAGATAGATAGATAGATAGATAGATAGATAGATACATAGATACATAGATAGATACATAGATAGACAGATAGTTAAATGAGATAAAAAGTATAATTCATCTAAATGTAATGTCATAAATGTTAGTGCCATTCTGGGGTGCCTAAAAAGGGGGATAAACATGACAATTTCATGGGGCCCAGCATTTCTGGGGGGCCCATAGAGCAGTGGAGGGGGTCCAGTGGGTACAGGTTAGAAGTTGTGAAAATTTTGTGTTAGGTCCGTTGTATAATAGAGGCATAGAAGCCGGGACTCGGACGTTGAAAGCATGTTCATTTTCAGTTTTGCTTCATGCCAGTATTAGTAACGTTAGTTATGGACCATACCCCCACCCCCCAGGTATATAACCCTAACCTATACACCCCCCCCCCCCCCCACACACACACACACACACACACACACACACACACACACACACACACACTCCGACAAATGGATAAGATGATACAGAATTTTATAAAGGGCCCACACATTGTTTTCCTTTCATGGGGCCCACAATTACTAGCAGCGCCCCAGGTACCATTGTTGCTGCCCCCACCATCACAGCATTGTTGCCACTGTTTTTTGGGGTTTTTTTTAATGGTGAGGTTTTGACCTACATATGATTTTCCCTCTAAGTCAGTATTTCCAACTGAGAAGCCTAATAGTAACAGTTGCAACGTCGGTCAATACTGATAGTTGAGACAATACCCCATTGGTTCAAATTAATCCAACAAACTAATTCAGGGGTGTCAAACTCATTTTAGTTCAGGGGCCATATTCAGCTAAATTTGATCTGCAATGGGCCGGACCAGTAAAATAATAACATAATAACCTATAAATAATGACAACTCCAAACGTTTGTCTTTGTTTTAATGTAAAAAAAAAAACAAAAAACATTAAATTATGAAAATACTTTTATAAACTATCCACACAAAAAAAAATAAAAAACTTGAAAAAACTGAAATTTAAATTAAAAAACATTTTTTTAAAAATGTAGTGCAATTGTAATAATATTATTCCTCAACTTATCATTTTTACATGTGCATTATGGATCAGATTTACAAAGACACTAAACACTGAGGAGCAGGCAGAAAAATTGTTAAAATTTTGCTTAATTTTCTTTAGACACTTCAGGTTGTTCATAGTTTGTAAATGTAAATATTTTCATAATTTAATGTTATCTTTTGCACTAAAACAAAGCAAAAAAATTTAAGTTGTTCATTCTAGATTTTTTTTTTGTTTACTTCAAGATTTTTTTTTTTTACTTAATTGAAGATTTTTTTGGGGCTTAATTGAAGATTTGTTTTTGCTTAATTGAAGATTTTTTTTGGCTTAATTCAAGATTTTATACTAAATTTGAGATTTTTTTTTTGGCTTAATTCAAGATTTTTTTCCTTAATTCAAGCTAAAATGTTTTTTGTTTTTTTTTTTTTGCTTAATTCAATTCTTGACTGTGGAATTTTTGCACTTGGCAAAAACATCCCAGGGACTGAACTGGAACCTTTGGCGGGCTGCATTTGGCCCCCGGGCCGCATGTTTGACACCCCTGAACTAATTAATCAGACTATTCTGAAAGGATCTGAACATATCTTAACTTCTACAGCCATTTGTAATTTTCCAAAACTTTTATTCATTACAAATTCACAGGCGTGTTAAAATGCGAGACAGCTACACTGCGTTAATGGTAATTGTATTTTCTCTGATTTAAGGCAACATCAGCAGCTGCAGAGATGCAAAGAGCAAGAGACGGAGAAGAATGTTTTCTGCATTAATACTGTGGGGACTGAGCTGTTCTCCCCTGTGATTCAACTCACTGTTAGAACCGGGAAACGTAGTTAAAAAGGGTCTTGTATATACGCACACGTCTGAGGCTAGAGTGTCAGGGTGAATAAATATAATGTGAGACTAATAAACCTAATTTACTCAGCTAAATCTAATTAATACATGTCCACATGCGGTGTTAGTGTTTTGATCAAAATATTGTTTGTGTATCAGGGTAAACCACTAGAGGGTTTAGGGAAGGCAGGGTTAGGCTTTATACATGCACCAAAAAACATAACAGACTCCACATACAGCAGAAACACAAGTAGGACAATGAGCATTCATGTTTTACATACGGTATAAAACTAAGTAAACTGACTGAATAAGGCAGTAAAGACTGAACTATCAGTATCCATTTGGGGTTTTTTTGAATGTGAAGCCTTTTTTTTTTGTTTGTTGAATCTTCCTTCCAGCATGTAAGCACATAATAAAACTCCAATCTGCACATCACAGCTTGTTCTCTTACATAAGCCAGAGACAACAAAAATCCTGCTTTAGAGAATTTACTCCTGGGACGACAAATTTCCTCTGGAGTTAAATACGAGCAGAAAGAACAACAACAGAGAAATAACAGGGATCTGATAGGATAGCAGTGTCGCACTCTTGGTGTTTGCACAGATAGATGTGAGCTGAGCTGAATTTAAATTCAGGGCTTTGCTGTCCTGAAATCCTGTTTGCAGCAAAAAAATAAATAAATAAAAAATACAGTTAACTCTCACAGAAGACATAACAAAACAGGTCAAATCACCTAAATATACTAAAATGCTTCTACTGTTTTGTTAGCCTGGACAAAGATATGAAGGAAGTGCAGACCAAAGGAGCAGGAAATATCTCAGCCGTCTACAACCGCAAATGAAAAATGGATGGAACGGTGAAGAAAATGTAAAATAAAAAAATGATGCAGCAATATTAAAATGTGTTTGTGCTTATAAATGAAATTAAGTTGACCAGTCAGTCCACAAAATATGCTGTGTTCATACTGTATTTTGCCAACTTTTTGTTATTTAGGGTTGTAGTATTAAAGATATATATGGCATAAGTATAGTGTTTGTTTTGGGGGGGGTTTGTTTGGGCTTTTTTTTTTGTTTTTTATCAGATTTCATGTGATTCTTCTGCTATATTAGCCTAGGTTTGGGTTGAAAAGATTCAAGAAAAGCCTAGGAAGCACATTTCTTGTGTTGCAGGACGAAGTAAATCTACTAAAAATCTTCTAAACTGTGGTTGGTGAACGTTTTAATTTCACACATATCATTAGAAGTCATTTTTCCATATGTACATGATAAAATAGTACTGTAGTATTCTAGACTGTTAAGATCATTGATTCTAGATTATCATTTGAAGACCAGTCCAGAGCACAGCTTCATGGGTATCACTAAATTTCTTTTGAATTTTCTCATTTATTTTTTAACATCATTGCAGTGGGCTGGATAAAAGTACAACAGTTCTTTTTAGTGTAAGACGTGTTGCCAGGTCTTTATTAGTCTTCCCACAGACTGTCTTGTTCTGCTACTCACTGGCAACAGGAATTCTCTCACCACTTACACCAAATCAACCTGCTTTGTGTCTAGTCTGGTCTCAGGCTTGACTTGGACCAGTTCGTGTTGTCAAGTTGGTCTTTTCTCCTCCAAGTCTTAGTCTGTGTAGATTTGTTGCTGGTATTATTTGGGCCGTCATTGTTTATGATATTCTGTTCATGCTTTCTTTTCATATATTCTATATCTGTAAATTGGCTTAGAGTCTGGTTTTGACCAACTCTATATATAAAGTGTCATGAGATAACTTTTTTGTTGTGATCTGGCACTATATAAATAAAATTTGATTGATTGAGTGTTTTGATTGGCTTTCCCCTGTAAGTCGCTTTGGAAAAAAGTGTCTGCCAAATGCATAAACATAAACATATTCCTCATTTAATAGGTCTTATTTATTTTATTCTATCTTATTGTAATTTTGTTTGTTTGTTTGTTTGTTTGTTTGTGTTTTCTTTCTCTTCTGCCCAGTTTACTCAGTTCTTGTTCTAGTTATTGTTGTCTTCGCCACCTTCTTCTTGCTTGTTCTCCCCCCTTCACCCCCCCACCTCCCATGTCAGGTCTGGCATCAAAATGTGGTTCAACAAAACTCATAATAAAGACAGTAGAATATCAAGGGGAGCCTCATACTTTATGAAGTTTCCCTTGGCAAAGCAAATTTGTTCAGCACCAAAAGGCAGCCAGACTACCATTCTGCTGTTATGATGCTGGACAAGACAAGAAAAAAAGTATGGTAACACTTTACTTGAAGGTCTAGTTTATAATGCATTAAGCACATATTCATAAGACACTATAATGCATTATAAAAGTCATTACAACAGTTTATGATCATGTGCAACAGCTTATACCAAGGTTAATAAAGTATTATAAGTGTAGGCCTAATGTATTCTAAATTCAGCTTTCATCATGTTTTATACCTCCATACCAAAGTGACAACAGTGTTTGTATGAATAATCTCCAGTCCTGGGTTACAGAACACATTCTAACCATCATAATTCTAGCCAGTTATAAAGACACAGAGAACTGCTGTGACGTGTAGTTTCTGAAACTGAATAATGCCTTATAAACATCAATAATAAGTTACAGGATGACTGATGATATTATAACACAAGTATGATGACGTATGAGCAGTATCTGCTAGCTCTAAGTAAAGTGTAAGTCAAAAATTATACATCAAAGTGTTCTTAATAACTTTATTTTGCAAAAACAAAACATTAAAAGAACAGAGACAGTAAAGTAAAGTAAAGTAAAGCGTTACATGTAGCTTTGTACACAAAAAAAAATGTGACAGCTCTAAATCTTTGTTAATTCAAACACATACTTTTTTTTTAATAAATATGAAATCCCTAAAATAGATGGGTATAGAGACCAGTGACAAAACCTAATAAAAGTTCTCTACCTGAAAAAATAAATTCCTTCACACTGCTTTGGTATGGATATATAAAACATTATGAAAGCTGAATTTATAATACATTATGCCTACACTTATAATACTTTATTCACCTTGGTATAAGTTGTTGTACATGATCATAAACTGTTGTAATGATTTTTATAATGCATTATAAATGCATTATAATGTCTTATGAATATGTGCTTAATACATTATGAACTAGACCTTCAAGTAAGGTGTTACCAAAAAGATTAAGTCTTAGTCTTGTCGATTCACTGTGATCTTGGTCATGGGTCTCAGTTTAGGTCGGGGGTGTCATACATGCTGCCCGGGGGCCAAAACTGGCCCACCAAAGGTTCCAATCCGGCCTGCGGGATGAATTTGCGAAGTGCAAAAATTACACAGAAGATATTAACAGTCAAGGGTGTCGAACTTGTTTTACTTCAGGTTCCACATACAGACCAATGTGATCTCAACTAAAATAACACCATAATATTAACCTAGAAATAATGACTCCAAATAGACTTGGATTAATTATTGTAGATAATTAATTTATCAAGACAGGGTTAGTTGTTTGTTTATGTGCTTTACTAGTTTCAGCTACTTCCTCTAGCCTTCATCAGAAGCATCACAATGATGGTGCTGTGACGTGTCTTATAGGCTGCTCAGGAGCAACAGCACTGTGACGGTTATGACGAAGGCTACAGGAAGTAGCTGAAACTAGTAAAGCAGGTAAACAAACAGCTACCCCTGTCTTGATAAATGAACTATCTACAATAACTGTAACTGGAAGACAGTATGAAACTCTACCAGACTTACTTGGTTAAATGTGAAAAATATAATTTTACATTACACCTATAAATAATGAGAACCCCAAAGTTTTCTCCTTGTTTTAGTGTAAATTATGAAAATATTAACATTTACAAACTATCCTTTAACAATACCATGTGAATAACGTGAACAAATATGAACAACATGAAATGTCTAAAGAAAATTAAGTGAATTTTTAACATTATTCAGCCTGTTATTAAATGTTTCTGATGTAGATTAAAATTAATGTAGATCGGATCCATAATGTGCATCTCTAAATGATATGTTGAGGCATAATATTGTTAAAATTGCACTTATTTTTCTTAAGAAATGTAAGTTTTTTCAGCTTATTCACATCATTTTTGTTTGGATAGTTTGTAAATGTAAATATTTTCAGAATTGAATGTTATTTGCACTAAAACAAAGAGAAAAATTTGAAGTTGTCATTATTTATAGGCTATTATACTATTGTTTTACTGGTCCGGCCCACTTCAGACCATATTGGTCTGTACGTGGCCCCTGAACTACAATGAGTGTGACAGCCCTGGTTTAGGTGGTCTCATCCCCAGCATCAGTAGCTTTAACATATAGTGGTTGTCACGACTAAGGGTGAATTTAAAAAGGTACGGTTTTCCTTTTTTGAGTTAGTGTTTTCCCTGTAGAATTGAGTTTTGAACAAAGCCCTTAAATCCTTTATGTAGAAAAATAATAAGCTTCCAAAGTTGTTAAAAACAGTGTAAGGTTTGACTAGATCATAAGATAAAAGTTCTTTTTTTCCTCTTCACACCAAAGACAAACCCTCATTTAGGGTTTGGAAATTGTCCAAAACAACCTAAAAGTCAAAATTTGTGATTTTAATGGAAATCTTGGTTTGGAAATATGTTGTAGAAACCACACTAGAAAAAGTTAATGGATTTCTCTATTTGCACAATATAAATAAAGAGGGAGTAAAGAGCTGCATTTGGCTGTGAACAATAACTTAATAATAAAATAGCAAAAAAGAAAAAAAATCAAGTGTTTCTCTTTCAAAGGCATCCTGTGGAGCCCTTTTCACATTTTGACACTTAATCACATATTTGTCTTGGCACAAAGGCGTAGAGTGACAGAGTTGGAAAATATTGGGCTTGTCGTGTCATATCACAGATCTACAGTCCACATTAGTATTTTCCAAAGCATGTTCTCCGATGCTTTAAACAGTACCCTGTCTTTAGCTAAATAAATATTTAGTCACCTCTCTCTTGTCTGTGCCACCTTGCTCAGATTTTAATAATGACCTTTCAGCGTACTGTAATTCTTTGGAAACTGGAGTACAATAACATAAAATTAACTAAATCAGCCCTCTTCCACAGCTGAGATCCAAACAATTATAGTCGCAGAAAAAATTATCAGACCACCCTTGTTTTCTTCAATTTCTTGTTCATTTTAATGCCTGGTACAACTAAAGGTACATTTGTTTGGACAAACATAATGATAACAACAAAAATAGCTCATAGGAGTTTAATTTCAGAGCTGACATCTAGCCATTTTCCATGTTTTCTTGATAATAACCAAAATCACTTCAGTTCTTACATTAGTATCTATGGCATTGTACTGACAAAAACAGTGCTTTTAGGCATTCCATGTTTTCTTTTCCATCTGTTTTAGTCAAATGATACACACAGGAGTTAGTACTTGATTGCATAACCATTGTTTTTGATGACTTTTGATGGTCTAATAATTTTTTTCCATGACTGTACATACCTGAACGACAACAAATGTTTTAAATTAAAGGTATCTGCTTATGAACATTCCTCTCCTGGAGGTTGCTTTGGCAAAAATATATCATTCATACTCTCAACGAATACAGAAACTAATTAAAATAAAAACCTAAAACAGGGTTTTAGTTTATGAATTATGAATGTCTGTGCCTGAACCTGCAGTACAGATGGTCAAACCAAACAGATGTAAGAATGTGAACCAAATACATGTATGCAATATGTGACATGAACTCTTTTTAACCCATAGAGACCCAGCACCACTTTTGTGTTAGTTCCCAAATTATTTTTTTCCTCTATTTAACCTTTCTCAATTGATTTATCATCATTTATCATAATATTATCCTCTGTGTTTGGCATTTTTTCAGTGAAAATCACATATTTTCCTATATTTATTTTACTGATCATGTCATTTAATCATCATGCCTAGATTACATTTGAGGGTTATCATACCAAAAACGGAGAAAACTTGAGAAAAAGTGACTTTTTCAGTCAAATCTATCATTAACTGAACATAAACCAAGTGTCTCCATCCACTGTCATTGATCCAACTCAATGGGTTTTACTGGTGAATCAATGTTGTAGAAGAGGACAGTGTTTCCACGGTAACTGTAGAGCCTGTGAACGTCCAAATGGGTCATATCTGATGACTATGAAAGATGACAAACTGCATTTTACACCAATTATTTTCATGTATTGATAGGATTAGTGGCTCTAAAGTTATTAAACATTCTGGATCAGTTGATGCTTTTGGACACTGGTGTATATTTGAGTCTTTATGGGTTAAAGCTGAGGGGCTGATTCTTATCTGTGACTGGGTTCAGGGTCCAGAAAAAGCCTCTTATGGTCTGTTTTGGTCCACTGATCTTATAGATTCACCAAAATGACATCTGTTGCCATATAATTTCTACAATCAGATATCCAAAACCCAAAGATATTCATTGACTATAAAATTATTTAATCTCTTGTTTGAGATTTGAGATGGACAGCATATTATCAAATGGTTAATAGTTAATAGTGAGTTAATAGTTCAGTCTAATCTGTTGATCTATCAGTAGTGCTGGTATGCAGCTCTAACTGAACTGTTCAACTGTCTATTTCTGTGATCCATTAACCTTAGACGACACTGATATTGATAGGATTTCAGTACAAGTTAGGAAACCAATAACAACAGTTCTATCCAGGTTAGTCACTGTTAATAATACCAGATAATAATAATTTGACTCAATTTTAAAGCATTTTTGGATTTTCTGTATGCTGTATGTTTTGATTTAGACACTAACTATTCTATTTTGTCTTTGTAATGAAGTATGTAGTGGCATAGAAAAAAAAAAAAAAACTGATGGAGCTGGGTTAGACTGACACATACAGCAGATGATGAGACAGTACATGGTTATCCCGATGTATTTTCATGCAACAATAAACACAACGTTACCCTGATGATTTATTTACCCATAGGCACACTAGAGATAGACTCTGGACTGTGCATATGAGGGATTTAATGAGTCAAAAATAAGACAGATGTGCTATTTTGGTGAAGAAATATGACTGCAGTTGAAATTTCCCAGGTCAGAATCAAGGATAAAATAGTTTTGGATTTTTCATTATAGTTTAGTTTTATTTAGTTTTGACTTTTTTTCTCTAATTCAGTTAGTTTTAATTCATTTTTAGAGCAGGTTTGCTAGTTTTTATTAGCTTTCATTTTTTTCTAAATGCTTAGTTTTAGTATTAATTTTAGTTTCGTCAAATCTTTTATCTTCCTCGCTGTTATATTCCCATAAATCCCAGACAGGACTCTGCTGCTTTCTCCCAATTTTAGTCTCCATGTTTCCAGGTAGAGTGGGGACCAGAAGACGACTCTAAACCCCAAGTGACGAGAAGTGACAGACCGTAAAGTGTCATATAAATCCAACATTGACAAAGACGAAAACGAAGGGAATTTTATCCATAATTTTTATACGTTTTAGTTAGTTTTGTAAGCACACAATATGGTTTCAGTTAGTTATAATTTTTTCTTTTAATTATAGTTTTTATTTATTTCAGTTAACAAAAATGTATTTTCAATTCTAGTTTTCGTCATTTTGTTAGTTTTCGTTAACGATGATAACCTTGGTCAGAATGCACCTTATAACATCTACATAGTCTTTTCACAGGGGTTTTTGAACTTTTTTCTTAAAATATATATATTGGGATCTTATTTATGTATGTATGTATGTATGTATGTATGTATTTATTTATTTAATTAACCAGGAAGTCCCATTGAGATTAGGAATCTCTTTTGCAAGGGAGGCCTGGCCAAGGTAGCAACCAAACAAAGTCCAAACAACATAAAACACATACATGATACACAATTAACAATAAAACACAATAACAACTATTCAACCATAATGGCATCAAGAAAAACCATGACATCCCTCCTTCACTGCATTCTCCATCTTTGTATCACTTGACAACATCATTAATATCCCTCAGCAAATTTTAGGTTTTTTTTTTTTAGATAATACAATATATAGACATAGGAAGCCTCAGTACAAGAACGTGGTTTGCTCTCACTTAAGCTCGTCTTGAGATGGCATCACTTTACAATGTACTTTCGCATTAGTGCTATAACTGTTGGCAGTGAAATGTCTCCAAGCTTTAGAAAACTGAGAATAAGCACTTGCAGATTTTCACACTTTCTTCTCTGTGTAATTTCGCAGAGACAGCAGTTAAATGCCGACATACAGTAAGAACTGAGATTGTATTTTGTAGCAATGTGGGCAATAAGAGAGGATTTTTATACATAAGGATGGTCGATCAAAAAAAAAAAAAAAATCAAATGAAAGATAAGGAATGTGATAAAAGGGCTTACGGCATTTGCTGTGCTGCGTTATGTCCGTCCATGTGCCATTGGGTAAGCACTTCCTGACCTTGGGCCCGACGATCACCCGGTTTCCTCTGCAGATATACTCGATCTCATAATCCACCGGCAGGATCTGCACACTGCGGATCTGTAATGGAAACACGACGGAGGCAGATTGAGAGGACAGACAGTAATTACGGTGTGATTGATGCTCCCTTATACCAGTTTCCTCTGGTTCGTTCAGACTCTCTTCATCCCATCGGCTCACGGCAGTGTCTGCTGCCATATGGCTCTGACAATAAAGCAGTACTTGAAAGAATATTTTATGTCGATTCTGTGACATGCAATGTGGTGTCACCGTTTGAAATACAACTTCATGAAATCAGAGGGGGAGTAGGCTCCATGTTTCTGCTTTATCTTGACATGTGTTGAGATATTCCTGCGTTCTAGGTTCAGAGTCAGAACTTTTGACATTCTGGTATTTAAAACTACATTTTAACAGGTGCTGCACACGTTTATGAGCTGTAAACAAAAGGAAATGCATCTGTGGTGGTGTTAATAATGATATTAGGTGTGTTTCCGTCCAGCTGCTTTAGAGCATTAGTAAACCTGAGTGGGAAGCGTGAAAACTTAAAAGGTAGCTATGAACAGCTTTAGCAAATAATTCTGTGTTTACATGTGAAGAGCAATAAGCATAGCAACTAAAAAACAGAACTGATAAATGGACAACAGCAACAAAATACCCTCAGATCAGATTGTGTCGCCCACCTGGCTGACGGAGTCCATATGTTTAGTAGAAGGCTATGAATCCGCACCCATTTCACATGAGAACTTAAGCTGT
Organism: Sphaeramia orbicularis; assembly: GCF_902148855.1. Classification (NCBI taxonomy): domain Eukaryota; kingdom Metazoa; phylum Chordata; class Actinopteri; order Kurtiformes; family Apogonidae; genus Sphaeramia; species Sphaeramia orbicularis. The sequence goes on from NC_043972.1 coordinate 19,493,711, forward strand.
TATAACTGTCCTCAAATCCACCAGACAAAAACAGTCATTTTACATCACAGAGTGCAGGAGTTACTGGTGATCAGAATAATATAAGAGTTTCAGTTTCCATCACAAAGGCCTGTCTGAGGGAAAGGTAGAGCAGTAAAAATATTGCACATAAGACAAGACAAGTCAAGACAAGACAAGTCAAGACAAGACAAGACAAGACAAGACAAGATAGCACTTTTTTCATCCCACCATGGAGAAATTTCCCAGTTAACAGCAGCAACATACAACAAGCAAGTGCAGAGAGAAAGGCGTAGAAAAACCACAAATGAAAATGAAAATACAAAGAAAAATAAGAAATTTTGTATTGATATAAATATTCATTCATTCATTTTCTGAACCCACTTTATCCTCACTAGGGTCACGGGGGTCGTTGGAGCCTATCCCAGCTACTTATGGGTGAAGGTGGGGTACACCCTGGACATGTCACCAGTTCATCACAGGGTTGACATATAGAGACAAACAATCACTCTCACATTCACACCTATGGGCAATTTAGATTAGCCAATTAACTTATCAGTGCATGCCGTTGGATGGTGGGAGGGACATGACAGAACATAAAAACTCCACACAGAAAGGTTCCACCCCCATCAGCGAGTGTTGGAATCAAACCCAGGACCTTCTTGCTGTGAGGCACAAGTGCTAACCACTGCAGCACTGTGTCGCCCATATATTTATATTTATATAAATAAAGAATTTGAATTAAAAATGCAATATTATTTACATATTTGCATCATCATAGCATAAAATTGTTGCCTTTGGCTTTTCTTATTGGCACATTTGTACAAAAAACCCCAGACTAACCCTTTCATACTGTCACATGGCTCAGAAAAAGTTCCCTTGTGATTCTGTATCTTTTTCTATTGTTCTCTGGCCTGATAATGTCACTGAACAGCTCCTTCCTTATGTATCTGAAGCCTCCAAGATATATTTTCAAAGTCGGCATGTTTCGCAGACAGTTTTGCTTCGCAAACTTATGTCAAAGTCATGCATCTGCACTGCTGCAAAGTTGCAGCCAGAGGTAGGAAATAACAGTCTGAAGGCAGGCATCTGTTTTTAGCTATCTGCCTACTTTTTATTTTGACTTTTTTACTCTTTTACTTTGCTTTTTCTGGTTCTTACTTTACATGCTTCTTACATCAAGACTGATTTCAATTATGACCTTCAACTTTTATTATTTGAGTACATTTCAGAGCTTCCACACTTTAATTTTAACTGCTGTAATGTAGTTGAATCAGTGTTTTAAGTGTATCTGTACTGTTGTTTTACTATTTTACTGTACTGTTAATCATTTGTACTTCTGCAAAATCTTGGAATTTCTATTTCTACGTTTTCTATACAGACTAAGAAATAATAAAACAGTGGCATTTTGGCAACATGTAAATAACAGTGTAGGCCTACTTTTCTTTCATACACAAAACTGATCAGAAATCAGTAATGGAATCAATAAAGAATGAGACTGATAAGCAGACTTGATAATGGTCTTGTATTAATAAAATCTTCCTATTCTTTGTTTACAGAAAATCAGGTTCCACTTCTAAAGCGAAAAGGCAGAAGCAAAAGCAAAGTGTCTCCTTGTGTCTGTACTTTACGAACCTGAATCTGTGCACAGCGCTGCGTTGTTATTAGACAGTGAAGGGCATTTTCCAGGCAGTAGCGACACTGCATCAAGATTTACTCAAACTAAGCAATCTGAGATGTGCCTGATGCAACATTTTCCTATTAACAGTACATTTTATCACAATTATGACGTTAATTAGCGTGCCATCAGCTAACAGCCATCTTTGTTAATGTAAAAATCTTTGCTTTAGTTGTATTTTTGATGTGTTTTATGGGACAGGTGAGGTCTGTGTGATTCACTAACAGCAGCCTCTGTACCTGTTCTTGTGTCAGGCCTCTGTATCGGATCCCCCCGTCCCTTGGAGGCCGGATGATGGCACAGCCTGAAAAAGATAAAGAAGAAGAAGATAAAAAAAAAAAAAAGCTGACGAGAGCAGGGCAAGTGGAAGTGTCTCCAGATAATGTAGATATATTACAGCAACAAGATAGATTGTCAATTTAACCCACAACTTCCCCGGCTCACAAATTACCCTTGCTTCATCCGGGTCACTTAGAAATCTCTATGGGGTTGCTTGTGTCCATTAATGCAGACGATAAACACACAAACACACTGGCTGATTCCTGAATGTATGCAGACACAAATGCACACAAATTACCTCCAGCTGATGAATTATGTATGGGCACAACGAGAGACGGAAGAGCGTGGAGAATTATCAGAAACAATAGCCGTCCCATCACTGGATCTGAAACAGAGAGAGAGAGAGAGAAAAAGGTTTTAAGAGAAAGTAGGGAAGTGTGACAGGGGAAAGTGAGGGTTTGTGAGAAACGCATGAGGGAAGCAAAGGATAAAAACATGAAAACATATTCTCACAGTATTAATGCTGTCGTTTCAGACTCTCTCCTGTCAAATTTTTTGACAAAAAAAGCTCCCTGTACCTGCATCTGTGCACAGACAGGATGAAAAGTCCATCTGTCTCAGCTTCTATTTGTATTGACAGCACCGGCTGACAGCCAGCTTCGCATCATTTCCAAAGCAAAGCATAAAAATGTATAAAATGGTTGACGCTGACATTGTTTGCACACTCAGTGGATGCCCACAGAAAACAGTTACACATAGATTCAACTGCAGTTCCTTCATGTCAGGGTAGAAAAGAATCTGAAATAGCAAGTGCAAAGGACATAAAAGCTCTCCACTGCACAGGCAGAGAGGTGCTTAAAGTGTTTTGATAGGTTTTTAAAAGGATGAGCCTGGTTATTTTCTATCCTTACTGTCAACAAAACCTGAGGAAAGACTATCACCAGCAGCGACTTCAGTGAATTACGTGAATTTGGTATTGTCTGCAGATCTAGAAACCAATTTATCTTGTTTATCTGTTCCATAGAGCTCTCCTGTTGTCTGAAAATGATTAAAAACACATCCCTGAGCCTTGTCAGTGCTACCGGGTGACAGGTTCCATCCTTAGGAAACAGATCAAATAGATCCAGTCTAATATTAAATGTCACTTTTTGCAACAAACTTATCTACAGTATTAAAAAATACAGTCGCGGAAAACTTATTAGACCATCAAAAGTCATCAAAAACAATGGTTATGAAATCAAGTACTAACTCCTGTGTGTATCATGTGACTAAAACAGACAGAAAAGAAAACACGAAATGCCTAAAAGCACTGTTTTTGTCAGTACAATGCCATAGATATTGATGTAAGAACTGAAGTGATTTTGGTTATTATCAAGAAAACATGGAAAATGGATTGATATCAGCTCTGAAATTAAACTACTATGACCTATTTTTGTTGTTATCATTATATTTGTCCAAACAAATGCACCTTTAGTTGTACCAGGCATTAAAATGAACAAGAAATTGAAGAAAACAAGGGTGGTCTAATCATTTTTTCCACTACTGTGTACCTTCTTATTTCACTTGACCAGTTTGTTTCTTACTTAATGGTTTGTTTGTTCTGCATTTAACTTACTTTTTATCATCACTTTTGTTTATACTGTCATTCTTGCCTTTTTCTGTAACTAAATTCTCCGACCATAGTATTATCTTATAAGAAATGCAATCAAAATTGTGTGTTGTCATCTAATAAGAATATTTAATACATTTTAGTACTGTTTATGCCCTTTGCAAGGAACACCTTATTAAGCATAAGGGCTATACTGATTTTTGTTATCAATTAAAAAAAAAAATACCAACTTACTAAAAACACTGAATATACCTGTATGTAACACATAAATATTATATGTCCAGCTGCTAAAAATTCCAAATAAAAGTGAAAAAGGCAAGCAAACAACTATTAGTAAGATAGCACATGCTGATTTGATGTTAATGTTAGCTTAATTAAGTAAAATCCAACAGGTCTAAAAGGTCTCCAGTACCAAAATAATGACAAATGAAACAAGGTAGATAAATCCTCACATCTCATCAGTGTGGTCCTGTGGTCGCAGTAAAATTCTGAAGGTCCTGCACATTCAGAGCAATTGAAAGCAGCACCTGTACACTAATGAAAGCAGGTGGCATCTGTCCACACCTGTAACTTATAAACTAAACTACTAAACTTAGAGGGAACAAACATGGGCCGACTAAATGACAATAGACAGGTCCATCAAAAGTTGGATGCCTCACATGTTGAGAAAAACAAAAAAGATAAGATCTGTCCATCAAAAAAGAAAGAGAGAATACCTATGAGGCAGACTTCTTTATGTAACTGTTCCATTTTCCTGGATATTTCACATTTTTGGTGGCATGATGTCTCAGGAAAAAGTACATCTATTCTTTTTCTGTTTAGTCTTTTAAGAATTCAGCCTTGGAAAATGCAGTTATTGCTCTGAAAGTATTCACACACATGTTGCATAGCAATATTTATCAACATAAACATTTGTCTCCTTTCATAACTGTGAGCATTGTATCTTTTAATTTCTCAAATCTTCACATTAGATGACTTTTCCTGACTTCTGTTTGGTTTTATAGTCATTGTATATTCATTACCTGTTCATACCTGTTCTGCTAGCACTGACACTGAAATCACATTCACTCTGTAGGAGCCATGAATGAATTTAAATGTATTTTTGTAGAGGTATGATGTTTTAAGTATTGGGGTTTGTTATTGTTTATGATATTATTTTAGGGTTTTGTGTGATCAGGTTGATGAGGGAATAAGTAGGTCACACACATATGGGTGGAGATGTTAACCCTTTCATGCATAGTGGTCACTACAGTGGACAGTTATTCTACAGCTGTTCTCTTGTATATTCATGGATTCTGTTGTTTTAGTTTCATATCAGCCAACACATTGGACACTTATGCATCATCCTATACACTGACATTGAAAACATTACTGTAACTTTGCTGTTCTTGATAAACCCGATCTAGCATGTTCGAGTGTAAATCAGTTCGTTGTTATTGTGATTAGACTGTAATTAACAACAAAAGTTTTGTTTGTTTGTTTTTTGGCATATTATGTCCATGAAGTGAGTAATGACTAGTATTAGAGTTCACTACAAACAAAAAAATTAAGGACATTTCTTTTTTTTTGTCTTTTTTTTGTCATTTTTGCCATTTGTAAATAAAACTATGTCTGGTCATTTAAAAAAATGTGTTTCGATTCAGTTCACACACAAAAAAGTAAAAAGCGTTGTGCAAGAATCTCAACTGAAAAAAATAGCCCAAAAATTAAAAATATCCATAACTTTTTGTTTGTAGTGTATGTTAAAATGTGAGAAAACATCAAATTAGCAGCATTTAATGTTTTTATTTCATAGTTTTCACACAGTGTATCAGTAAATACATGTTTCTTTGCTTCAAAAATTAAACACATGGTGTCCAGCTTGGTGGACATTTTTGCAACTCCATGAGAAATAGCTTCATAAAAAAATTAATTAATTAATTAATTAATCGCATTGTGTTTTTTTAATGCCCAAAGAGGAATAAAGAAAAAAAATCTTGATTAATGTTCTCATAATTCATGCATGAAAGGGTTAATATAGGTATTTGCTCTTTTTGTTGACTGCTGTTTTTTTTTTATCACTTTAATTATGAGTTTGTGTATGGTATAATGAGTTGATTATACTTTTTTCATTAATAAAAAGTTAAAGTTATTTTTTGTATCGCAGTGATTTTTCTCCTTTAAGCACGTCAAAGGAAAGCCCCATCCTCAGTCTCTCAGTGACTCTTTTTTTGTTGAAATCACTACAAAACTCCACCGTAGGAACTAGAGAATATGCATTTTTTTTCCTCACAAATGAGTGAGTTTAATCCTTGAAATATTACCTACATCTCCTTGTGCATAATTTGCTTTAGTTTTCCCATAATATCCCTAAAACGCTGTCGTATACCATAAAATTGTCAAATATTTTATGCCACCGACCCAGTATTTGGGAAAGCCAAGTCTAAATGGAAGCACTTTACTATTAAATCTATAAATCAACTTTATCTCTCTTAAAAGTCTGGCTGTTAATACATCAGAAATAGTGTCAGAACATATGAGCAAACATTTGTAGCAGAGTAATCCTGCTTTAAAAAGGCATTGTAAAAGCAGGCCACCCGGCTGTCACAGCAGCTGCAGATTCATGAGGATGGAGTAAGTGTGCGCTATATTCACCTACAAAAAGTCCTGAAGGCACTCGAGTCCAAACTGCATTAAGTGCTTGCAGCCACATATGTAGAAACACAAACACTCAACCATCAATGACTGAATCACAGATAAACACACTATATATAGCTGCTCATTTGCAGCTTTGAATAATGAATATATCTTCATGAGGTTGTCGCATATGCATAAACATAAACACGTCCCTACACTTAACCAGGCAAGAGTAGGTTTGTGTGTGTGTGTGTGTGTGTGCGTGTGTGTGTGTTTGGTGAAATCAGGGTGGGGTGGGGGAGATAAAACAGCAAAGCACCACAGAGAGGGAGACAGATGGCAGCGAGGCTTGCTTGTGGAAGACAGACAAACCCTGCCGGATACTTCATTAGCATTATCCAGTGTATTTTTAGAGTTTACTGACGAGAAGCATGCAGGAGGCAGACACCACCACAGAGTGTGTGTTAAGTGTGTAATGTACAGTGTGTGTCCTGTGTGGGAAGGAAGGAGGGGAGGCAGGAGAGGAGGGGAGGGGAGGGGAGGGGAGAAGGACAGCCCAGCAGGAGTCATTAATATCAGTGATCACACGTAGAGCAGGATGAAAGCAGGGAGTGAAGCTCGGACGCAGCTCAGTGTGTGGATGTGACGGCAGCGAGCAGACAGGCAGGAAGGAGGCCAGTCAGCTCGCCTCAAGCTTTAAAAGCAATTAAAGGGACACTCGAGCTATTTAGCCATGTACTTCTAGAAAGCTGAGGGACGGACAAAAGGAAAAAGAGGCAGATTCAACAACCAACTCATAAATCCTGAGTCAATACAGGTGCAACGACTCATGACACTCATATCAGATCTTGGCTTTAGAGTCACGGATCAGATCCCTTTTCGGATCAGTGGAAAAAGAAAAAAAAAAAAAAAGACACTAACACCGTGTATGGGCAGGTTGTGAGCAAGGTTCTAATAGTTTTGGATTTTTCATTATAGTTTAGTTTTATTTAGTTTTGACTTTTTTTCTCTAATTCAGTTAGTTTTAATTCATTTATCGAGCAGGTTTGCTAGTTTTTATTAGTTGTTTTTTTTTCTAAATGCTTAGTTTTAGTTTAGTTTTAGTATTAATTTTAGTTTTGTTGTATCCTTTCTTTTCTTCTCCATCGTATTCAAATAAATCCCAGACAGGACTCTGCTGCTTTCTCCCAACTTTAGTTTCCATGTTTCCAGTAGAGTGGGGACCAGTGGACGACTGGAAACCACAAGTGACGAACAGTGAAGTGTCATGTGGTGACAGCAGATAAAACTGCTTGAGCGAAATAAATCGATTTCGTATCAATCCGACATTCTCAAAGACGAGAACAAAGGGAATTTTATCCATAATTTTTATATGTTTTAGTTAAGTTTTGTAAACACACAATACAGTTTAAGTTAGTTATGTTTTTTTTCTTTTAATTATAGTTTTTATTTATTTCAGTTAACGAAAATGTTTTTACATTTCTAGTTTTCGTTATTTCATTAGTTTTCGTTAACGATAATAACCTTGGTCGTGAGCTTTGAATCAGTAAAACCAGCCACGGTGATGTATCTTCATGTGTCTGTGTCATAATAGAATAGAATAGAATAGAATAGAATAGAATAGAATAGAATAGAATAGAATAGAATAGAATAGAATAGAATAGAATAGGGGCAACATGGTGGTGCAGTGGTTAGCACTCGTGCCTCACAGCAACCTGTGTTCGATTCCAACACCAGTCGATGGGGGGTGGGACCTTTCTGTGTGGAGTTTGCATGTTTTCCCTGTGTCTGCATGGGTTCTCTCTGGGTACTCCGGCTTCCTCCCACCATCCAAAGGTTAAATGGTTAATCTAAATTGCCCATAGATATGAATGTGACAGTGATTGTTTGTCTCTACATGTCAGCCCTGCGCTGAAACTAAAGTTGGGAGAAAGCAGCAGAGTCCTGTATGGGATTTATTTGAATTTGACGAAAAGAAGATAAAAGATATTAAAAAAACTAAAACTAAACTAAAACTAAGCATTTAGAAAATACCGAAAACCAATAAAACTAGCAAATCTGCTCTAAAAACTAATTAAAACTAACTGAATTAGAGAAAAAAAGTCAAAACGAAATAAAACTAAACTATAATGAAAAATCCAAAACTATTATAACCTTGGTGCAAAACAGTTTAAAAGAAAAGTGTAAAAATATATACAGAATAAAATGAAGCATGTCAACCAACCAAGAAACAGTAGAGATAAATATATATATACAGCACTTTGACCCTGGTTGGACACTAAGCATATATGTTAAATATATATCCTTATTTGAGGTATTGTCACTGCAATGTGTTCAGTACCTACAGTATTGCACTTGGGTAAAACATGCTGCTAAATCTGGAGGTTCAGGCCTGCTGTGATGCCTACACACTATAATGGTTTGGTCCACCACCCTTTTCCCATCATCATTATATTTTACGGTGAAGCTGAAAAGCTCCCATACATCAGACCTTTTCAACACATGCCTGTCTGTCAAGTGCTTTTAACACATCATCACTTACTTCTACATCTACATCTGTTTGCATCAGCTCAAACTTAACATGTAGGGAACTATTAGATTACCATTTACCGACGTCATGTTATCATGTTATCTGAGATGTACATCCATTCATACAATCAATCATCTCTGTTTACATAGGCCGCCTCTGTAATGTACACAGCACAGGAGGGTGACAAGTCCTTTCTAGAGTAGTGATGCATATATTTGAACAGAATCACAGAGCGTCAGGCGGCTATAGCATACTGATGCTGTTCTCAAAATGAAAGGTTAAGATCCAAAATGGGTCACAGTGATGTTTTTAGTCACAAGTTGTCAGCGTAAAATACATAACAAAAATATGTACAACAGGTGTTCCCAAAGCGGGGTATGTGTACCCCCAGGGGTACTTGGAAGAAGCTCAGGGGGTACTTGAGATTTTTTGGGAAAAATACATTAAATAAGTCATCATGTACTGAATACAAAATAAACAAGTGGTGCCAGGCACAACAAACCCCACCCCTCATCCATATTGTAGCTGATTTTGGCATCAATCCAGCTGATGTCATCATGTCTATACATGTGCTGATGTCAGCATATCAAATGCCTCTATATACTGTATGTGCCAAGTTTGAAGTAAATTGAAACAAAACTGATGTTTTCATAGACATTTGAAATTTTGTCCATTGTAAGTAAATGGAAGAAAAAAAAGATTTAAAAGAATTCATAAAAAAAATAAAACTTTGACCAACTTTTCCACAAATGTAACTACATCTATTGTGGGTCACTGACATTCTATAAACCAAATTTGGTATGAATTCAGCCAATAGTTATGTTGCTACAGACATATGAAATTTCGGCCATTATAAGTAAATGGGGGAAATAAAGATTTTAAGAAATTCATTCAAAATTTTACCTTTGACCTATGTTTCCCAAAATGTAATGACATCTATTCTGGGCCACTGTCAATCTATAAATCCAGTTTGGTATGAATTCAACCAATAGTTTTGCTGCTAAAGTGTTAACAAACAAACTGAACCAAAAACAATACCCCTTGCCTCCCTTTTGGTGGTCGGGGTAAAAATGAGAATTAATGCTGAAATATAAAACACAATAAATGCATTCATGTAATAGTTTTAATTAGGGATGCTCCGATACCGATACCAGTATCGGGTATCGGCTCCGATACTCAGTGTGTGTACTCGTAAAAGTAATCCGATACAAATGCACCGATACCACTTACGGCCGTGTGACACTCACAGTTCAGTGCAGCAGGTACGAGGAGGAGGAATAATGTGTGAAGAGTGTGGAGATTTTTCGAAATAAGCGACGGTGATAAAAGTAACGCTGGCTGCAAGTAACGTTAAAGACACAGACAGATACGGACGCAGGTTCTGTCCGTCCTCTGCGTACATTCCATCCGTTTTCCAGGTGATGGAGGAGACAGAGAATACCAGCGGGAGTACGGAGCGGTGCGGACCGCCGCCAGCAGAAGTGAAAACGAAACTTATCACTCATTTCTCTTTTCTCTTCCTGCTGAAGCTAAGCTTTTAAACCTTACCAGTGAAAACGCTGCAATATTAGTATCACATTAGTGTTACCTCTGTCGTCTCCATGTTTGTTATTACTGACTTTCTTCTTCTTCTTCTCAAAAAACTTTACTCTTCTTCGTGGTATTTGTCCAGTATGGTTAATTCAGAGCGGTGCCCCCTGGTGGATTAATTGACAAACGCTCATTCCAACACATTAAATGTCATTATCAGCACTTTGTTCCAGTCAGACTAATGACAACGACAATAAAGCACATTTACAAAAGGAACTAAGAACCGGAATGGGATTATTAAGTACTCGTATCAGTACTCGGTATCGGCAAGTACTCAAATGTAAGTACTCGTACTCGTACTCGGTCTGGAAAAAAGTGGTATCGGTGCATCCCTAGTTTTAATGTCAATCATCTTGTTTAAGCTTTGGTAACATTTTAAGAACATTTCTATTTCATATTATTCAAAATGACTTTATTTCAGTACCAAAGTAATTCTTTTTTGTTGATGAAAAGTTCATTTATTAATTAATGACCAATTTCTTTATTTTTCTTACCAATGAGAGGGCACTTTTCAGGCTATGTTTTGCACACAAAATGTACTTTAAAAATGTGTTATTTTTTATATATTACAGTTAAAACATATGTTGTTATATATATATATGTTTTGAAAATATAAACAGACCCCTTTGGCACAGGAACAAATTTTGCCTAATTTTTTTCAATCAAAAATGCTGAAGCGAAAGTTGGGAATACTTGGCTACTTGGTACTCCACTGTAAAAACTTTGAGAACCACTGATATACAGTAACTGTTTAACTGAAGCATTCAAAAAGTAGAGGAGAGGCCTCAGTCATTATGATGTAACAAGGTTAAAACGAAAAATGACATAAAACAGGTAACAAGAAAACAGTGACATTAGGCATAAAAAGACAAAAATTATGTTAAAGACAGAGCAAGATGAAAAAGATTACATTTACTCATATTTTTGTATGTTTAGGTCCTGAGGAGACAAAGTCCATTTTGTGGGTCTTGAGCCCAAAAACAACAGGAACCAGTACATTCTATGCTACTTAATGTATGCGGGTCTTTCACACAATTAAAGAGAAGAGTCAGATACCGCTTGTTGCTGCTTTTCTTGTGTTAAACTCAGTTACAAATATTGTGATCCCTTCATTACCTGAAACACACATGGATCACAGAGTGGTTATAGTCCTTATGTTCAGATATGGGTCATTTCTTATCCAGAGGTGGAGGTAATGACCACATACTACAGGGTGTATATCATTGTATTTTGACTAATATACTACCAATTACAGCCAGGTACTTATTCTTACTGCTGGGTGATAAAACGATCCTTATTATCTCTGCACTATCATTTTTCATTATTGTGCTAAAATTGATGATCAGTTTATGCTTTGTCTTTAGGGATTGTCTCCTTTACATTATCAGCAAAAATGCTTGGAAATGTTTCACTGTTTTGTTGTTTTACTAATTTTCACTCATTAAATGTTGATGTTGAATAGCTGTTTTATCATTATAATAGTTTGTAATGATTTACCTTTAGATTTATGAAATTCTCTGATCATAAAGATGAGTTTAAATGCACAAATAACCGTCTTTTCTGTCATTTTCATGTTGTTGAATAAGAACTCCAATTGCAGTGATGTTTTGTTGCTTTAATGCTGTGAAAGTCAAGGTACGCTTTATAATTTATTCACTGAGGCACTAAATCACAAAACCAGAGCCTACAGGTGTTTTTACCATAATATTCAGCTTGTTGCATCATTTACAAGCTATTCAAAACTGAAAATAACTGTCTGGTTTCTTCAACTTCCTCTCAGGCCCAAGAAATAAAGATTCGGTATTTAGTGTGACCATATCGCCTAGGATTATTTTAGTCTTTTTTTAAACTGTGAGCAACTGTTCAGCTGAACAAAATATAAAATATTAGAATTTTGACTCTAAGGAACCCTCAATACAATATTATTATGATACAATGCTGGTGTTACAATTGAGTGATTCTGCTACTTCTGATACATTTTACATTTCCAGACAAAATACTGGGCATAATGTCTGTGTCACTGAAGAATAGAAAACACCCCCAGAAATGAGAAAAGCAGAAATTATGCAGTATATTTTCATCAATAAATCATGGCATCGCAGATCCCGTGGCATGGTTGAAGGGATCCTGGTCAACCTGGTGTGGTCGTAATGTTTTATTTTTTTTACTTTCTATGATAAAATAACATATCATCCAGACCATATAGATAATGGCTCTAATTCATTATGGAAAGCACTGCAACACAGGAAAAAATGACCCATTGAATTAACTAAAAGCCTCACAGTAAAGGTCATCAACTATCTGGTGCAACTGGCAGACAAATAATGTACCCACAGGCAAATACATGCATATTAGGTTTGACTTTCAGTGATATGATTATCTCAGAGGTGCTTAGAGACCTGCTGTAATGTTGAGGGGCAGCAAAAGTATAACAGACGCTGTATTGAATCAATTGTATCATTCACTTTAGGTAAAAATTTAACTGGATTTTGATGTATTTAACTGAAATATAGGAAAAACCTACATGTGCATGAACCCTTCAGTAACAGTGAGGAATAAAATAAATTGTTTGGTTGGCTTATTTCCTATTACATAATGATTACAGTTGGAGTTTTGTTGTTTTCTAGTGCACCATCCATAGACCTGTCCATATACTGTCAACTGTCATGTATTTTAATGTGGATGCAGCAGAAGTGTGAAAGAAGTAAAGGATAACAAGTGAAGTTAAACACTACATATGCAGTGTTAAAGAACACAAAGCATTGTTCAAATGACAAAAAAACTGGTGTAAAAAGATGTGAATTGTAATTCAATGACAGTATGATATGATATGTTTTTTATTCATCCATCTCACAGCCCTATCCTGACTATAAACTGGTCTTTTTCTCCCTGCATGTCTGCTTTGTCTTTTAACTCCACTCTTCTAGTTTGTAACCCAAACTTTCTGGTAAAAAATATCACCGTCTCCATGTCCAAGTAAAGATAGGCCCGATGACTCACTGTAGTTATTTTTGCAGACTTAAAAGACTGTAAACGGCGAGTTTCTCTGCCAGCTTCTTACTATAGAAGATAAATTGCCAAAGTTAGAAACATTTCAGTTGTTCAACACTCATCCAACAACATGCAAGGAAAACCCAGGAATAGACTACTGGAAGAAACAGCCATCAGAGCCAAATGTTTACTTACTGACTCTAAAAACACATTATTATTATTATTATTATTATTAGTCAGAAAAATAAACCAATTGTTGTAGGAAAGTTACTGTTAATTTGTCTGCTTCTTTCAACATGACAAAATTAATCTCTGATTTTTTATGATAGTTTTAATTGTGGCCCAAAGCAAAATGAAGCCAATAAATAAATCCATTTTTTAAAACTATACAGGATAAATTTGATGCTTTAGATATGCTGGTGGTAATTAAAGCAGAAACAGAAAATGATGTAAAGCTGTTACAGATATAAAGTCCCAAAGTCATTAAAAACTGGACTGATAGAAAAACATCAGTGAGATATGACACACAGTATAAAAACCTCAGGGATCCACAAGTCCGTAGTCAATAGGATTAAGGTTAAGTGCGTTTGAATCAAATTGTGATGACAGTTGAGAAATTGCTGCCAGTTCATTGTAAATCAATTCAGCACTGACGAAGCAGATTCACTCAGTAAATGTTAGCCGACGGGGTTTTTGTCCAACAAAGTTTAAGTTAGATTGTTTGTCTTTGAGATTTAAAGATTAAAGCTTCCTCTACTGAATTACAAGTGGGGTTTTCAGTTCAGACATGCACACTGTTATGATACCTCTTATGTGTCTCTACAACCAGGAGCATGTTATGCCACAGATGTTACTGAATCAATCAGGATAAAGTTTTCAGCTTTTTGAGGGGGGTATTTTGACACCATCATTACTGAGACACAAAAAAACAATCAATCAAAATCAGGTGTTAAAAGGAACAGGAAATATCTGGTTTTGAACTGTTCAACTTCAGAAATTAATTAATTAAATGTAATTAATTATGGCCTACTTATATATTTATACATTCTAGGTTTTTACTTATGAGAAAGAGATGTCACTTTTATTTTTTAGTTGTGGGACATTGACTACATCATTTAAGCCCAAACGTCTAAAAATTAGTTTCAACAGTAGAAACCCAGTTGCCCCCGGTGCCACAATTCCATCTGTGTCGCCATGGTAATGCTACACAACACTTGTAGCAATATACACATGCTATCCATTCATGTAACCAGAAGAACATCAACTAAAAGCTCAATGAAATCAATTGTCGGAAAAGAGAACATAACTCAAACAACAAGCTCTTAAATGGACAATTATCTAAGTTACCAGTCTGAGATTAGGATATGAACAATCGAACAATGAACAATTTAATAAAACAAGAGACAAGTGTGACAAACTTTGCAACGCTAAGCTAACACTAAGCAGATTCAACAGTACATGTATGCGTTCTCTATCACTAAAACTCACTAAACTACACAAAGAAGAGCAAAAATAAAGGTGAAATTATTAAGAGATGATAAGCACTGTAGTTTTACTTTGGCTGTTTTTTGATCATAACTTGATTTTATATGAATGAATCTTCTGCTATCAGCTAATCCACTGTTGTGTGTTCCACTGAAATGATTCCCACTAGAAACAAATAGGCCCTAAGCTGTTAAGTCTTACTGATGAAAGCAAATTTTGACACAGCTTTAATGGTGAAGTATGTAATTTTAAGGTATCATTTAATGTAAACTTGAAACTAGAACTTAAGACAGAGCTAACGTAGAGTTGGTGCAACAAGCAGCACATGATGTCTTCTCTCCTAAAAGTCTATTCTCAACATCTGAGCAATGATTCCTTAAGATTTCCACATCAGACTTGTAAAACTACATAACAGATCAGTGCTGTCTCATATATTATTTAATTTCGGTTCAACTGAAAATAAAAGGATTTTAGTAAACATCTAAGGTTGCAGACATACAGTAAATGCTTTCCCAGATTGGTTTCTGGGTTTTGGTTGTGAAACCTGGTATTTTCAACATGACACGTGGAGGAGTGGTTTTATGACAGGAAATCAAGCTTTTAGACACAGAAATAATTTTACTCTGTTTCCACAGGCTCAGAAACAAATGGTACTTGGTTGTCCTGAAACACAACTGTATACATTTTAATTTACAAAAATCACAGTGAAATCACTTAAGCACATTGTTTTTGTTTAATTTGTTTTTTTTTTTTATCAACTTATAAAAGATAATTCTGCAAACTATTTCATTAGATAATTTGAAGTCAATGGACTGAAACTTTAGCTGTAGTTTTACATTTCTGATTTAGGTCCCATGATTTTAAAGTAAATGTGTTTAAAAATCTAAAACCGGTGGAGTATTTTTAAACAACAACTGAAAAATCTGCAGTGTAATTTTCACAAGTTGTTATTTCAAAGGTTTATGTTCAAGAAACCACTTCCAACATGTTTTACCATATTATTCATTCAGCTATTATATGAGGTTTCAATAGCTAATAGATTGAAAAACTGATGGAGGGTCCCTTTAAAGGCTAGTTCAGCACCACAGACAGTTCCTTAAGACCCCTTCAGGACCATTAACAAGGTCTTTGCAGCTCAAAACAGCAGCTAAGAAGGCATCTTCCATCTGTCCACACTGATAATAACATAGGCTTGTTCCTTGTACATTGGTCTAATCTATTTATCTTGTAATGTGTGAGTTAAAATGTCACCAGTTAGTGATGGTGTGATTGCTTGCCTACAGACGAGACAGCTTCTTCACAGCTATAAAACCAAATTAAACACAAATGATCAGAACAAAAGTGGATTATTTTACTGCTGACGAATCTGGTGTCCCAAAATCCACTCAAAAAGTGGTTAGGGTTGCAGATCTCTGACATATATTACAATAATTCTAGAATCTAATGTAAGCACGAAAAATGTTTAAGATGGTAACAAATTTCATATACAAATACATAATCTAGGATGCTTAAGATCATTTCAGATCCCTTATTTGGAGCCTTTCCCAACAAAATATTAGTATAAGTGACTGTTTAATGTTAAATAAGTGTATATGAACATACATTTCTGCATCTCTCTTAACACTAAAGCCTCTCAATATGCTTTTAAAAGTGTTTTATGTGGATAGCAGTGTTTTCATTTGGTAGAAGCCATAGGCATTGGCACAGGTATTTTCAATATGTGTGATGGGGCTCTGTTATACTGTTGTTTACCTTTTCTGAAATATGATTCACACAGAAGCCAGCCTGCCTTTTGGCTACAAAAAGTACTGTTGTCAGTTTCAGTTCAGTTCCTTTCCAAACAAGCTTTAAGAGGCTTTAAAACATTAAAGCATCAAGAAGCACAGAAAATATTATAGACTCTGGAACACCAAATTATAATCAACCAATCTACTTTTACAAAACTGGTGGAGTTGCCAATTTGAAGACTGGTTTAGCACCAAGGACAGCTCCTCAAGACCCTCTTCAGGACCACAGACAGCTCTAATATTTAACAAAAACAGTCAGAACAAAGGTGGAGCATTCTACTGAGCCAATCCAAAAGTAGTAAGGGTTCCACATTTTGGATATTTTCTACAATCCTTCTATAATCTGTTGAAAGCAAGACAAAATGTTTTAGATGGTAGTGAACTTCATAAATCAAACTGTCATATAAACAGCAATTCAGATCCCTCAATTGGAGGTTCTTTCAAAAAAATATTAGTATAAATGATTTCTTGTGTTAAATTCATTTATATAAACGTAATATTTCTGCCGCTCTCTTGACACTTGACACTAAAGCCTCTCGTTATGCTCTTAAAATGTGTTTTGGCTCATGTTGACAGCAGTGTTTACCATTAGGTAGAATGACACAGACATTTCCAATATGTGTGAAGGGGCTGTTTTATATGCTGTCATTTACCTTTTCTGAAATGTGATTCACACAGAAACCAACCTGCCTTTTGCCTGCAGAAAGTACTATTGTCAATTATTTTCAATTCCTTTCCAAACAAGCTTTTAGAGGCTTTAAAACATAAAAGCACGAAGAAGCACAGAAAATATTATAGACTCCGAGACACCAAATAAGAAGTCAACCACTTCACTTTTACAAAACTGGTGGAGTTGCTGCTTTGAAGACTGGTTTAGCACCAAGGACAGCTCCTCAAGACCCTCTTCAAAACCACAGACAGCTCCAGTATTAAAAACAAATGATCAGAACAAAGGTGGAGCATTCTACTGAGCCAATCCAAAAGTAGTTAGGGTTCCACATTTTGGATATTTTCTACAATCCTTCTATAATCTGTTGAAAGCAAGAAAAATGTTTTAGATGGTAGTGAACTTCATAAATCAAACTGTCATATAAACAGCAATTCAGATCCCTCAATTGGAGGTTCTTTCAAAAAAATTTTGGTATAAATGTTTTCTTGTGTTAAATCCGTGTATATAAACATAATATTTCTGCCGCTCTCTTGACACTTGACACTAAAGCCTCTCGTTATGCTCTTAAAATGTGTTTTGGCTCATGTCGACAGCAGTGTTTACCATTAGGTAGAATGACACAGAGAATTCCAATATGTGTGAAGGGGCTGTTTTATATGCTGTCATTTACCTTTTCTGAAATGTGATTCACACAGAAACCAACCTGCCTTTTGCCTGCAGAAAGTACCATTGTCAATTCAGTTCAATTCCTTTCCAAACAAACATTTAGAGGCGTTAAAACATAAAAGCACGAAGAAGCACAGAAAATATTATAGACTCCGAAACACCAAATAAGAAATCAACCACTTCACTTTTACAAAACTGGTGGAGTTGCTGCTTTGGAGTTGCCGCTTTTAGCACCAAGGACAGCTCCTCAAGACCCTCTTCAAAACCACAGACAGCTCCAGTATTAAAAACAAATGATCAGAACAAAGGTGGAGCATTCTACTGAGCCAATCCAAAAGTAGTTAGGGTTGCACATTTTGGATATTTTCTACAATCCTTCTATAATCTGTTGAAAGCAAGAAAAATGTTTTAGATGGTAGTGAACTTCATATATCAAACTGTCATATAAACAGCAATTCAGATCCCTCAACTGGAGGTTCTTTCAAAAAAAAATATTAGTATAAATGATTTCTTGTGTTAAATTCGTGTATATAAACATAATATTTCTGCCGCTCTCTTGACACTAAAGCCTCTCGTTATGCTCTTAAAATGTGTTTTGGCTCATTTCGACAGCAGTGTTTACCATTAGGCAGAATGACACAGACATTTCCAATATGTGTGAAGGGGCTGTTTTATATGCTGTCATTTACCTTTTCTGAAATCTGATTCAAACAGAAACCAGCCTGACTTTTGCCTGCAAAAAGTACTATTGTCAATTCAATTCAATTCCTTTCCAAACAAGCTTTTAGAGGCTTTAAAACATAAAAGCATCAAGGAGAAAAGAAAATATTATAGACTCCAAAACACCATATAAGAAGTCAACCACTTCACTTTTACAAAACTGGTGGAGTTGCCACTTTGAAGATTGGTTTAGCACCATGGACAGCTCCTCAAGACCCTCTTCAAGACCACAGACAGCTCCAGTATTAAAAACAAATGATCAGAACAAAGGTGGAGTATTCTACTGAGCCAATCCAAAAGTAGTTAGGGTTGCACATTTTGGATATTCTCTATAATCTGTTGAAAGCAAGAAACAAAGCAAGACCCTGTTCAGCACCACAGAAAGCTCTAGTATTTAACACAAATGATCAATACAAAGATGGAGCATTCTACTGCTGGAAAACTGGTGTCTGCAGAAGTGGTTTGGGTTGTAGATCTCAGACATTTTCTACAATCCTTCTATCTATTGAAAGCCAGAAAAGTGTTTGAGATGGTAGAAAACTTCACGTATAAAACCTTTTATAAAATATGATTCACACTCAGGATAGTCTTTCTGTTGCCTACAAAAGTACTATTGTCAAATCAGTTCAATTAATTTTCAAATAGACTTTTAGAGGTTTTAACACATTAAAACATCAAGTTGCACAGAAAATATTGTACATGCAGAAACACCCTTTGAGAAGTCAACCGATCCACTTTGATCAAACCGGTGGAGTTGCCCCTTTGAAGGCTGGTTTAGCACCACGGAAAGCGCCTCCAAACAGTAATCAGGACCACAGACAGCTCCTCCGGCCCGCATTCAGGACCACAGACAGCTCCTGGACATCCACACTGACCAGTAGACGTTCATCCCACTGACACCACACACTCCCTTAAACGCCTCATTGTCGGAGACTACAATGTGCGCTGACCCGGTCCACTTCAGCACCAGAAACTGAGACAGTAAACCCACCCTGCACCCGGGGCTAATGCTCACGCCCGCTCTGAGCAGGCCCACGCCGGGACACACATGAACTTAACACTCATATGCTGTGTTTTGTGCATGGCTGAGCACGAACCACTGAGACGTGAGGGTCACAGTAAGGGTGCCACCAACCGTATGCTGCCGGTAGTTACGTGTCGGCTGTTGACGAGGGAATCCGTGATGGCCTGTAGAGGAAGGCCGACCATATTAACAAGCTCGTATATATGGGATATGTATACCCCCACCACCACCACCACCACCCTCCCTGTCCCTCCCGTTTTATTATGAATGGCTGTGAAAAGTAGCTGAGGTCCACCAATGTGGCGTGTCATCTGCTCCAGCCGGCTGCAAAAAAAAAAAAGCTGCAAAACCAAACCATCCAACCTGTCTTAAAACACAGATGGGATGGATGGTGGTGATCTTTCTCGCAAGAACACAAACATAACCGGCCTGTCGAGAATGTATGGCCTGTGCATACAAAATGAGCAACCGAGCAGACATCCATCTAGATTATTTACATGGGAAACGTTTGATTAAACAGTCAAATACTGCGACCTCCGGTTAATAGTAGCACATATCCCCCTGAAGCAAAGCCGTAGCATGTGTATACTTACTATTAGTTTCGATGCGTTCAGTCAAGATAACAGTGCGTCCTCCGGGTGGGACCCGTCAAGGGGGGGAAAGCCCAGGCTCAGATTATTTGGTAGAAATATACATCTTTTGCAACGATATTATGGCTATACTTATTATGGCTCTAAATGTGCAACCTGCTCCGAATGGTACAAAAAAAAAACACAAGACACGGCTCTTATTCGGGCTTTTTCCGCGTATTGCATCTGCGCATGGCAAAGGTAAGAAATGACAAAAATCCATAGAAAAAATATACATGCACTATATACAAATGCAACCCAGGGAACGACGAAACACCGATTCACCACACTCCCCTCCTTTTTTTTCCCTCTCCCCCCTTCTTACAATCTGGAGCTAATTCACGACGTCATGATGGAGACGCACCGTGCGTAACAGTCCTTCTCTCACGCATTTATCTGATTTTTTTTTTTCTCCCCTCCTCCTCTTCCTCTTCCTCCTCCTCCTCCTCCTCCCCCTCGTCCTCCTCCTCTTCCTGCTGCTCAAGATGAAGCGGGTCTGGGCCCACCACAGAAAAAAAATAATATATATATATCATAATGAATCTTAAAAGGAGGCTTTGGATTTGTGATAAGCTCGCAGGATTTATCCCACCGTGAATAATGACATGACGGCAGGCACAAGGGGGACTCGACACGGGCGGAGGTGCGGATATGGCGCTGTGGCATTAACAGTCACTACATTGTTAAGCCTTTCTCTAAAGCCCTGTGGAGCTTAAGTCAACGAAGCAGCAATCAGTCATTTCTACAACACTGGTCATCTATCACATCACTAGTCTTTCCTCTATCGCCCTGTTGTGTCTTTTTTTCTCCTCAGCTCTTCTTCTGACATCTATTCTGAGCTCATTCTGCTTCATATTTATACTTCTGCTGAATTATTCAGGTCTGAATGTGGAAGACATCACCACTCCTTCTGCCTTCAACCCACTGCTGGAATGGAACTAAGTACTTTTACTCGTGTATTGTACTTAAATGTGTGCAATTGTGATACTTTATTGGGGTATTTCCATTTTCTACTCTGTTACATCCCACTCACAGATATTGTACTTTTTACTCCATTACCTTTACTATAAGTTACTTTGCAGATTCATATCTTTAACCCTTTCATGCATACTGGTCAGTACAGTGGACAGCTATTCTACAGTTGTTTTCTTGTATATTCATGGATTTTGTTGTTCTTTTCGTTTTGTTTTGTTTTTTTGTTTTGTTTTGTTTTGGTTTTTTACACATATGTTTATCAGAGTTTTAAGACACTACATATCTTTTCTAGCATGAATTGGTAACATTATGTAGATCTTTCCTGAGCATAAACCCCCAGAATCACAAGCGTTACCCATAGTTTTCACACATTTTATCAGTAAATACATGTTTCTGTGCATCAAAAATTAAATGCATGGTGTCCAGTTGAGTGGGCATTTTTGCAACTTCATGAAAAATAGGATCATAAGAATTTTTTTTGTTTTTGCATTACTATTTTTTTATGTATTTTTTAATTTTTTTTTAAATTATTTTTATTTTATTATGATTTTTTAAATGTATTTTTCAGAAGAAAGTTTTCAGTCACATTGTGTTTTTCATGCCTAAAGAGGAATAAAAACACTCAGGAAAAAATTTTGATTAAGGTTCTCATAATTCGTGCATGAAAGGGTTAATATGAATTAACCCTTTCATGCATGAATTATGAGAACCTTAATCAAGATTTTTTTTTTTCCTGAGTGTTTTTATTCCTCGAGGCATTAAAAAAACACAATGCAATTGAAATTGTTTTTATGAACCTATTTTTCATGGAGCTGCAAAAATGTCCACTCAGCTGGACACCATGGATTTAATTTCTGAAGAAAAAGAAACGTATTTACTGATAAACTGTGTGAAAACTATGAAAACTATGAAATAAAAACATTTTTAATGCAGCTAATCTGATACATTAATACTAGTCATTACTCACTTTATGGAGATAATATGCAAAAAAAAAAAAGTTAAAAAAAAAACAACCAAAAAAAAAACCTTGTTAATTACAGTTTAATAACAATTACAAGCAACTGATTTACGCTCAAACATGTTAGTGCAGATCAGGTTTATCAAGAACAGTAAAGTTACAGTAACAGTATGAATTGCAGTGTACGAGATGGTGCACGCACTGCAAAAATTAAAATCTTACCAAGTGTATTTTTCTCATTTCTAGTCCAAATATCTCATCACACTTAAAATAAGACATAATCACCTAAAGAGTAACTTTTTTTTGATTAATTCCAGCAAAAAAAAAAAAAAAAATTTGCCAATGGAACAAGTAAAAATTATCTTGATAAGATTTCTTGAAATAAGATTTTCCAGATCTGTTGTCTATAAATCAGTTCTCATATATCAGTGAAAAGTTCCTCTTTCGGTGATTCTGTCTTATTGTAAGTGTGATGAGATATTTGGACTAGAAATGAGAAAAATACACTTGGTAAGATTTAGATTTTTGCAGTGTGAGTGTCCACTGTGTTGGCTGATATGGAACTAAATCAACAAAATCCATGAATATACAAGAGAACAGCTGTCCACTGTAGTGACCACTATGCATGAAAGGGTTAAAAACCAACTTAAATGTTAAGATGAGTTACTACTTTTTTCAGCTTGAGACCCAAAACATAAAATTGTTGTCTCTTCAGAACCCAAATTCACCGAAATGTATAATGAATTTAGTCATAATAATAACACCACTAATAATACTCGTTCTGCATTTTACATTGCTTTCATCTTGTAGCTTTTATGTTGTTTTTATCTTGATATGTCTTGATTTTTAACATTTTTTCTTCATTTTTCATCTTATGTCATTACTTGTTTTTAGTCTGGATGTTTCTTTGATATCATTTTAGTTTTTCTTTTATGTACTTTTCTATCCTTTACTGTTAAGTCTTCTGCCTTTTATTTGCTTTTATGATGTCAACATTTATAAACTCTGTTATTTTAAGGCACATTATATTATTGTTGTGTTTTTTTTTTTTCCTGAAAATGGGCAATGCAATAAAGTCAACCCAAACTTTTCGAACAGCACATGGATCATGTTATAGATTCAGCCACTCAGCAGTGTATACATTAATTAGAATGAGCCCCATCATTACTGCATTACCAATCAATAAATGTAATCCTGTAGTTTGTCCAACACAAACTAGAGAATGTTTCCTTTTAAACTGAGTCCAATACATAATGTTTTACTCTCACACTTCTTCTGCTACAGCCCTAGGGTTCCAGGATTTTAGAAGATTAAAGGTGAAACAATCAAACTGTCCTCAATGTAATGTAATATATTGTAATCAATTGCAGTTATTATTCAGAAAGTAGCACTTTGAAAACACTGTCCCAAAGTATATTTTAACTTTACTTTTACTGTCCTGTCCAATGAGTCCAAATCATTCAGTCCAATCAGTCATGAAGTTAGTTTAGTTACTTTTCCAACTGAAGAACTACTCAAGTATTCAATACCAGAGTTCTGAAGTACTATGTTACAAGTAAAAGTCATACCATCCAATTTTTTAAATTCAAAACTGACATTACACATCAGTATGTATCTGTATTTTGTAATAACATACATGGATGAATTCTAATTACTGATACATTAATGCGCTTATCACTTTTCATCTCATGGGGAGCTGGTAATTTCCCACGCTGTGATCAATAACGTTTGATCTTAATCTATAATAATACATTTGCATTTATTTGAGGGTTAGATTTTGTGTTATTAAACCAAATTAAAGTTAAAGCATTTTATAATGACAAGAGTAATTGTATAAAGAATGATTTTCTTTCTATCTAGCTTCTATTGTATTGTATTGTATAGCTACAACATCATGTATTTTGTACCTTTCATACAGATAGAATGTATGTGCATATGTATGTGTGTGTACACTTGTGTGTGTATATGTATATTTATAATTTTATGATTTTTTTTTTACCACTCCCAGCCTGTGTCTTACTTTTTTGTTTTAAAAAATGAAAAAAAAACAAAAAAAAAAAACAATGAACACGTATTTTAAAAAAAAAGAAAAAAAGAGCAATTAAAGTTAGTAAATTGACTGTTCTTTGTTACGTTCCACCACTGCTTGTCATCCCTTTCCTATCCAGTAAAAATCAAGTGTACAAACTGTTACTTTTATGGGCTGAATGTCAAATTCTGCTCCATCTTAAGATTAATAAACTCTTTAAACACTTTGTCAACAAAAAGCTGAATAAATAAATTTTTAGAGGCGTATGGTTCTCACAAACATGATCTTATAGACTATCACACATAGTTCATGTAGTTCAAATGAGCTCAACTCTAAATATGTCCAACAGTAAATGAATGAAAAAACATGAGTAAAACACTGAGGAACCATTTAACAGATAGTACTTGCACACTTGCAGAAACTTGACTCAAAGCTCAGTATATCCCATCCATGAGAGTGGATCTCTCCCACTGTGGTCCTCCCCAAGGGTCCTCTGTTTCCCACTGGGTTTTTTGGAGTTTTTCTTGCCGAGAAGAAAGGTCGAAGGACGGGGAATCCATTTGCTTCACCGACTGTTTACTAACTGATTACTTGACTGTTTGTTTATTTTCACAGGGTTTTTTTTATCAGTTCAACAATTTCTGTAAAGCCATGAGGTGACTTTGTTGTGATATGGGCTCTATAAATAAAACTGAATTGAATATAAGCACTTTTACGTCAATAAAGCATCTAAATATTCCTTCCATCAGTGTACATCACATCGTAACACTTTCATTTGTAAGCCTTTAAATATCAAGTTGATGTAAATGTGAACCACGAGCCAAAGAATTATGAGGTGTTTTATTGATTATAGTAATGACGATGCATAAACTGGAAACTGTGACATCCTGACAATTTCACAAGTAGTTTAAGTCATTAAAAGGGTGAGGACAAAACTGTTAAGACAGCAGCGAAGGTGCGAGATGTTTCTGAGAAACAGCGTTAATTAGGATTTAAATATTAACAGTAAACAGTGGAGATGCAGAACATCTGTACAGCAAATTTGTACAATTAAATATTCAAATCGGCAACACATGAAACTGTACATGTCGATATTTTCCAGCTTTGTAATAATTACATACATTTACAAGTCTTCTCGACTTCATTGTTTTCTTTTTCTCACACTTTGACAATCAAAGTACATTATAAAAGAAAAAAGAGCACTGAAAAGGAAAACAGTTATATAGTATGTCTTTACGCTCGTCATTCTAACAGTTTTAAAAAGCATAAAAAGGGCAAGAATTGTTCTATAAATGGCTCAAAAAAAAACTGTTTGCAACAAATGACTTGTCACTAGATGTGTTCTGTGTCAAGGCACACTTCAACCTACAATAAAAAAATAAAGAAGCAAAAACAAAACTAAAATGCTTTTGCAGCAACAAAAATATCCACTTGTACCAATGTAAACAATATCAATATAATAACAGCTCAGGAAAGGCTTCTGCAGCACCAAACTACAATGCACTGACAGATAAAACAAGAAAAGGAGTCAGTTTCCATGTTGCGTCAGTGTTTGTTTATCATATAGCCCTGAATACATGTCATAAATGTGTAGGAGTGCATGCTGTGTTTCATTCTTGCCATCATTCCAGGAATTTTCAAAAAACGCATTCTCCTGTGCCGAAAAAAGTAGCTCTACTTTTCAGCACGATACAGTAAATAAATACATGAAATGTGAATTCAGACGTGCGCCCTAGAGAAGCGTTTTTGTCATTTTTCCCTTTACTTGATGACTCGGCGAAGAGAGACCCCTCCACCTTAAAGCGATCTGACTCCACATGACTGAAGGGGATTGTTTTCATCAGTCGCCCCAAATTAGATCAGCGATTAGCCTGGGAAACCAAAAGAAAGGAAGGGAGGAAGCGATGCCTTTCTAAATATGTCCTTCCAAACGGAGCCATTTGATCTCGCTTCTTAGTTCTTTCATGCTTTGAGGGAGTGGATATACAGGACAGTAAAATATCACTGTCCTGGAGGGATGTCAGTAGTGTTCCAGCTAAGTCGCAACATGATCAGTGTTATCAGTCAGAGAATGTGTGCTTATATACACTATGCAGCATACATTTACACCAGCTCTGTTTTAAATAATTCACCACTAATTCCACTATTTTCATAATGCTTTAACATCTGGCTTTTGCCCTGTTGGTCTGACAACATGAGACACTTTAAAAGGGTAGTTCATATTTTTTTTAAGCGTGGCTGCATGATGGTGCATTTAACTACAGAGCATGGCGGTCAGTACAACTCTATTTTGGAGAATTGGATAAGAGTGGTGATAAAGAGGCTAAACAACGTATTGTTGTGGATGCAAGCAGCAGAACGTTAAAAACTATGAAAAGATTTTTCTTCATGACCAATATTGATATTTATCACAATATATAATTTGACAAAGCTGCCAAGTTGGAGAGGATCTAGAGGGACTAAAGCCAAAGTTTGTGTTATTTTGCAACTTCTATGTTCTCAAGTAAAGTTACTGCTTTGAGGAGTGTGATATAACAGCTAGTTACCAGTGGGAAAGGGATCTTTGATGACAAGGTAAAGAGCTGAAAATGCTTTAAAAGAAACATACGCTTAAACTGATATTGATTTTTTTTCAAGTGGGTAAATTCTGTTTTGCCACCACTGCCGTCCACTGCAGTGCTTTGTTTATCTTCAACACCAGTACTCCTGTCTACTTCATCTACTAAACTGACTACAGAGAAGAACTTCATGGAAAAGCACTGCAATAAATCCAAAGTAACCCTTTAAGACACAACTCTGGAGCTCAGTTAAGTGTGATAGACATTATGTACCTAATCTGCAAGTTTTAGACGGAATTTTTAGTCATTTAGTTGGGAAAATGCAAGTTTTACAAGTTGCAGCCTTGGTTAATACTTTGGCTCTTTGCAGTTTAACGTTAATTTTATTTTTGGAGTCTTAGATTAAAAACTGCACAGCTGTTGTGTCTTCTCACAAGCTGAAGCTGCGGTGATGCGCCTTGTAGAACTGCTGTTGGCGCTCTTTAGCGGTCGTTTCAGTCAGCTTGTCTCTTTTTTCCTTCACTCCACCTTTCTCTTTCTCCCCATCATCCCCAGTTACGCTCCCCACATCGCTGAGGTCTCCGAGGTGCTCGATGGAGTCGTATTTCTCCAGGTCGGAAGCGATGGTCTGCAGGCTGAATACAGAAAGGGAATCGGATCCCGCCCGCTCCCTCTCCTTTTCGCTCTCCTTCTCCTTATATTTCTCCACCAGATCGATGGCTGCATCCACTCGATCCTTCATCATTGAACCGCCACCGCAGGCCCCGCCTTCTTCCTGAACTCTGATGTCAGACTCCGCACCAACAGGGGGACTCCGCCCTACACATATGCTCAGCCGCCCCCCCTCAGCTTGGTCCTGCCCCCTCTGGGCGTGGATCTGCTCGCTGATCTGCTCCAGGTTCCGCAGGGCGATGGAGTAGCGGGTCTTCACTTTGGCCACATGCTGCTCCAGCTGCAGCACTTTGGATTTGTGCTCCTGGAGACACAGAGGACACAGAAACTTTTACCATCTGTTTCAACATTGATTTACTGCCAGCAGAAAAAAAAATTAGACAGTGACCTCAAGTAAATCTATAAAACACAGCAGGTTTCTGCCCAATCAGCAGTATGCTGCCTGCCAGTGAACTCCAGGAGCCTTCATTCCTCTTTTAATAATGGGAACACTGTAAGTGACCGGAGGTTGGTCAACATGCAGCAGTGGGTATGCCTATGTTTATGTAATAGTGAGTCACACATGTTGGGCTAAATAAACACCTGAGACATCTTATATACAAACAGCATTTCAATCTTAAAGGATTTCCTTCATCTCTGGTGTCACCATTAACCACTTGCTACATTAATGAGGCTCCATAATATTCCAGTAGCAATGGAAATAACAGCCCAATCTGAATAAAACTGCTTCAAATGGACAATCAGACCGCCTCAATCAGAAGGAATTTCCAAACAGGTTGAGAGCAGTGGTGAAAACATTGGATAATCTGTTCAAGAGGAAAATGGGGCCTAGCTAGCAGTAGAGCTGCGCAATTAATCAAATGGCAGTTGCCATCTAAGCCTTTGCAAATTACATAAGAACAAAAGGACACAATTTAGAGGTCCAGTGTGATACTTTGGATTCAGTGAAACTGAACAGAGGGGGAGTTAAACAAGCAGACATAAAGTCTCTGCATATTTTGAAGTATTGTGTTTTTTCCACTTTAAGTTTGTATGCTTGAGATGAGATAAAACACATTTCCAAATTATAAATAGTGTGCATTTTAAAATGACAAACAAATAAATAACCTCAAATGATGGCAATAGGACTGCTTGATTGAATTGTGTAGCCCGTAAAGATATTTTGGTTAAGACTGTGTTATGCAGTAAGGTGTAAGACTCAGATAAATTTTTGCAGTGGTCCTGTAATTGTAGCCATCCATATTTTGATTGTGTTAGCTGCCTATTTTTGTTATTTTCTTGATGTCAACATGATTTTAATCAGGATGAGGAAATATTGTCCGTGTCTTTAAAGAAAGCAGACTTTTTATGTCGGGAGAAAACATCGCCTGTTCATGTTTGTGCAACCAACTAAACAACAAATAAGTCATCATAAATATCTGTAGACCAAATAACAATTAATTTAAAAAAAGCTAACTGTCCATGCATTTTCAAATGTTACCACAGATTATACCCCCAGGGGGTTTTCATTTTCTCTGTGCATTGTGGGCCGTGAACAACTAGAATTTAGTTTATAAATGACATTCAATATTTGATTAGAAACAGTTTTCAATTACAGCACACAAAGGAGAAAAGCCTTGCGGCAACAATGCTCATTACTGGACACTTTAATGGGAAATTACACTAAAGTCACTGGTACAAACAATGGACATCTGTACCTGAAACATAACAAAAGGCTTCACTCAAATAAACAGGGTCTGGGACTGTTTTACCTCCAGTATGTGGTTGAACTGGGCTTTGAGCTCAAAGTATGGTTTGGACTTGAGGATGACTCTTTTGAGGGACTTCTGCAGCATCTGGACGCGGGCCTCGGCCTCCTGACAGGCGTGGGTGACCCGCATGTGCTCCCTCTCACTGCGGAGTCGCTCCTCTTCAGCCTCGTTCACCTGTCGTATGCACACAGGAGATCAGTGAAGGAACAGAAACCTGATCCAGACACAGACCGGACTGTGCACAGTCACTCTGTAAACCTAGTGTCTTCAGAGCAGATCTGAACATCTTATTGATTTCTGTTCTGGCTCTTAGCTGCATTTCTGACCCTTCATTCCCCTGTGAGTCTGTACAAACCTGAGGCTACTGTGTTGTTCAGTCCATGTACCTGAGTATTGGTTTTCCACTACAGGGACTGTTGTGGTCAGGACACTGAAAGACCACTCTGAAGAGATAAGGCTGCTGAGTCAGAATCATCTTCAAGTAGATTTCTATCCAGGGGAATAATAGCTGTTTGAGCACATACTGAGGACAAAGCCTTTTGAGAATAAATGAAAAATGCTCATTTTTCAAACAAACAGAATAAAAAACACAAATCAACAGAAGATATTGAAGGGGCTGGAATCTTGACAGGTGAATAAACTCCCTCAAAGAACCAAACCAGATCATTGTTTACTAGAATAGAATGGCAGAATTTCATTCATTCATTATCTGAACCCTCTTTATCCTCACTAGGGTCACGGGGGGTGCTGGAGCCTATCCCAACTACTTATGGCTGAAGGCGGGGTTCACCCTGGACATGTCACCAGTTCATCGCAGGGCTGACATATAGAGACAAACAACCAATCACGCTCACATTCACACCTATGGGCAATTTAGATTAAGCGATTAACGTACAGTATCAGTGCATGTCTTTAGATGGTGGGAAGAAGCCAGAGTACCCGGAGAGAACCCACGCAGACACAGGGAGAACATGCACTGCGCCACTGTGTTGCCCTGTAGCTGTTTAGCTCAATAGGAAAGGCAATGGACTCTAATGCGGTAGACCTGGGTTCAATTCCCAGTTTGAGTGGTCATTTTCAAATTTTATTATATATGAAATAAATATTAAACTGAAGTAAATGTAATACAGAGGGTGCTTTCCATTCCAGAATACAACAAACTCTACAGATGTTTTTAATGTACCTCAAATAAAGTCAACAACTACAAAATAAGCATAAAATCTTGAGATTGTGTTGTCACGTGAACATCAGTAACTCACATGTTTTGGTAATTATTCAGATGTAAGAGGGGGTCTTTAAATGCATGCGAAGGACATGTTTTTAAACCATACACCAACAACTTTCAATTTGACCTCTTAAGGCCAAAGAGAGGCTGAACATTACAGAGAAAATAAAGCACTCCATCAAGACTTTTTTTTATGCCCGAAAACTAAGGGAGCAATTTTTGAACAAAGACAGAGGAAACAGACAGTATTCCTGTGAAAGAATATGTAATAATGGATGTTTGTGTGATGGGGTTTGTGATAGGAATGATAAATAAATAATTAAATAGTAAATTACATTCTTAACTGCAAGTTTATCTTTAAACAGAAGTGTAACCAGACAATTACTTGTTTATTTAAAGGAAATTTGAGGTTGAATTCCATTACTTTTAAAATGTTTCTTCTACAACTAATAAACATGACCATTATTCCAGAATAACTATAGTTTGGTTCTTATATGTCATCAGTGGATACGATTTCCTCTTCCTGTACTTTGAAAATGTTCAAATACGACTCAAAGAGTCTTCCAGCAGTGATAATCATGGATTGATTGAACATATCCTGATGAACACCTAACTGCTTATCACTTTTTTCCTCAATGTTGCTCTGTTTTCCATTTTTGTACTTGCAGAAGATGCATGTTCCTCAGGTCAGTAACTTCATCTCAAGTTCACTTGGTTCAGTTTCTTGTCATCTTAACACCAATATTTTGCAACATTCATGTCTTGTCCTACTCTGTTACCTTGGAGGTAGCGTGGTTGAGCATCTCCTGCCAGGTAGGATCCAGGGTGTTCTTGCCGTCAGCCATCAGGCCCTGCTCTGCTACGTAGACCATCTCCCTGGCTGCTGTGTGCATTGAAACAGCTCTCTCGTAGCTCAACGCTGCCTTCTGGGTCTCCTGCTGCGCCTACAGAGTGCAGACGACCATTTACACAGCTGACTCGAGTGGGATGTGACAAGGACATGACTCCCTGCTCTGGGAAGTCCAACTCTAATCACTTCTGTCAGACTGGATTTGTGTGATTTAAACTGCTTTAAGTCAACCAGGCCATTACACGTAGCATCAGGTAGGGCTGCAATAATAGAGAGTTCTCTAATACTTTAATAGGAAATCAAACACAGCTACTGCAACTGGAGGAAGACACGTTCAGATGCAGTGATACTGACCTTATTATGCACGTAGGGTACTTCCCACATTTTAATCCACATAAATAACCATGTCCCTGCTATCACTTTCATGCCTCGGCTCCTGTTTGACATTAATCTCTTTCCTCATGCATAAAATATCTTCCACACAGTTACGTCTCTACATTTGAAATTTGTGGATCAAAAGTAAAGCGTGTCATGTACGGACAATTGTAATCTGGAGTGGGGCTGGGACTGGGATTTCTCTATTTATTTTTGTCTCCTTGATCTTCACTTGCGATCCGGACATTGATGTTGGTGAACAATCTTTAAAGGAGTGATATTTTGCTTTTTTAAATGGAGTTATGCATTTAAAAACATTTCCCTGTGGTCTACATAAACTGTAAATGCTATGCTTGGGTCTGAATTCTTCATTAATTCAACTCCACAGATCCATCTTCAACCCTATTTCTGAGCAATGACACCAGAAAGGTCGTTTTGAGCGCTGGCCCTTTAATGCAAATGAGCCACTTCATGCCCTGCCCCCTTCAGGTTGTTAGCTGTACTGCTCTATCCCATTCAGCCCCTTGTGTTCATTAATACAACCAACAACTGAACATTTTAGGTAATCGGCTCAAAGTCTGGACATATTTTCAGTATGGACTACAACCACTGCTACTGATAAACAATTATGGCGCAATCGGAGAAATGTTTGTCAGAAGTCTTGACCTTATATGTGCAAATGTAGTGACATAACTAATTATAAAATGTTACAAATTAAGAAATCCACTCGATTTTTGCCAGAATGAATACAAAGATAGCTTTGTAGCACCTGGAGGGTTCAAATTCAAACTGTATGAACTATTAGGGTCCAAATACACAAATAAATGTACCAAAGACTAATAAAAGTGGGTTTAGCAAAATATGACCCCTTTAAGGATGTCTGAATTCCCTTAAGTGCTCCAAAAGGGCGGCTGGAGAAAATATAACCGAGCATACACAGCAGTATCCTTCACAGGCAACTTTTTGGGATTCAGACCTTTGATCATACAGCAAATCATAGCGCACTGTCGGTTTTATAAGAGCCACGGTAGGACTTTAAAATCGAAAGCTTCCCTTCATTATGAGGTTGTATTGTTGCTTAAAATGGACAGATGAATTATTGACCTTAAAAAGTTAATCATAACTTTACATGAACACTGATGTGACAGAAGTTATAAGAGGTTATAAGATGGCTTGTTTTCATAAATGATGTGTCTTGTGACTAAAACTGTTAGGAAATCATTGAGCTAGACTCAACTAACAAGCTAAATAGCTCTCATCTTGAGTTTGTAGATGAGGCAGTGGCACATTCACATCCTGACTCATCTGCTGCTACAGCAACAGGACACTCTTCCTCCGCCTCCTTTGCCTTGTTACCTTCATCCTTTTTCTATTAGAAAGTGGTTCTTAGATAGCCTTATATAGCCTTGAAGTCCTGCCTTGGTGAATTAACCAGAAAACTATTGTCAAATGTCAAACACAAGAAGCTCTGAATCCAGTGCACTGTGTCTCTTTTTGTTACTCAAACAAAATGTGCATATGCAAAGTCATAATTGAAATCTGCTGCTTGAATGATAAATGTCATATTATTTTCAAGGATGTTAATGCGTGATCAGAATGAGAGCTTAATAAGTTTAAATAATTTTATTTTTGATAAAAACCTTTTAGAGATGCAGCTCATGTACAAACCAGTAACTAAATTTTCAGTTTACAGCATAAAACAAAAGGGAGTCAGTCAAGCTAACGCACATATGAAATATATGGATAACATGTTACTTTGACGACAGTGAGCTTTATTACTTTAAGAACCTGCACTGAAGGGACCCAGGAGAGACAAGGATGAATAGAAATGACCAAATATGACGAAAAATAAGTGATGATGTTGAACCAATAAAAGAGACAAGAACAGAGGTGAACAGGTTAGGAGCTTTAACTAATCCTGTTTTCACTGTATTTCACTGCATTTCTACCACAAATTAAACAGAATTAAAACCACTGGTAAAACTATTAAGACTTACAACACAAAGAAACATGCAACTTCTGTAATAATGCTATACTGTGCTACAATACTGCAGGACACTGCAGCACAATGGGGAACGAAAAAGGGAATCAAATTACAATCCCTGATGGTCCAAAACAGACAGAACCTTAAACTAGAAAAAAAAAAAAAAAAAAACAGAGGGCAGTGTGTTTCTGTCAGCTGTTCTGGCTCTTGACTCTGGTGCCAAATGTTAGAAAAGTCAGCAAGACTTGTCTTCATCTGCTCCTGATTCCTGTCTGGTGACAGCAGCTTCCAAACATTCAGTGAGGCGATTTTTAACAGCAGTTTGATCTGAGCAAAAATTATGTTTCTTTGTCTTTGTGGAAATCTGATATCAAAGTAGATTATTAGCTGAGGGATTAAATGGAGTGTGGTAGATATAAAACATGACTGACAATGTCATAATTCAGTGTGTGGTAGGTGCAGACTCTAAGTAGTGTACTGGAAAATGAGGGATTTATATTACAAGTAAAAAGCTGAGCTGTAATAAGAGAAAATATCATAAGTAGCAACATCCACAAAAATATTACATGCTGAAAGTGGATTCATTAAGTTCCAAGCAGTTTGTTTATTTACTGTCTCATACATTTTTCTCTTAATTTTTGCATTTATTTTTAACTTTAAATATTTTTAGATATTTATGCTTTATGTGTAGAGGGAGAAAGAAGCACTGTTTGTGTGTACCTCCTTTGCAAGGCGGCGAGCTTCATAATATGGTCTTGCTTTCTCAATACAGCCCCCAAGTTGAGAGCTCTGAGCATTCAGTTTCCTGGCAGACTCTGTGAGGATCTTCCTGTACCCGGATCTGGCATCCTAAATGGACACAGCATGAAAAAGTCTAGATTAGATTTATCTATAATGGGATGATGACCGGTAAGATTTTACAGAGGAAGCTGGAAGTGAGGAATCAATTCACTTAGTGGAAAACTACCAACACCATATACATTTTCCATTTTAAGTGTTCTCACCATATGCTTCACAGATATTAAAACATAATTATGATTGACTAGAACCATCAGGGTAGACCAGTCAGGTATTAAGCAGGTAAGACCAACTGAAAAGTAATTCTCACACATTTCCCATCATCTCAAACCTAAATGTACAGATGAAAAGCTGTATTTTATCTTGTAGCCGTGCACTCACATCCAACTGTAGTTCCAGTTTGTTGATTTCTGCACTGGCTTCATTGAGATGCTCCAACTCTTCCTGTGGGATAATAATAAAGAAAATCACCTTTTTCAGTGGTTGAAGGTAATAATCTGCTCAATATTCATTGGTTACTTCATTTAGTTTCTAGCATTTGACTGCTGTCTAGGTTCCAGCATTTTGAATTCATTTCTGGAAAACACAGGCATCACATAAACATTCATAATTTCACATCACTTAGGTAATTATTATTGTTTTATTACCATGCACAAAAAATATGGAATAGCTGAGTACATAATACGTAATTACTAGGTTAAAACTTTCAATTATTAGATCTGGGTCATTTACTGCAGTAAGTTCTGATGCTATCCAGAATTATTTTACAATGATCTGCCATAGAAGGGGAACAAAAACATTGTCAGATTTTATACAACGGATAATACAACAAGTGTAAAATAAAACAGCTGTTTAAACTCTACAGTTTATGGAAAGAAAGTATGTGTACCTATTTCAGAATGGCTGTGACCGAACTAATCATTTGGTTTTATTTATTTTCAATTTGTTAATAAATGCTCAAACTATCCAAAATGTCATCAAAAATCCATGCTTAACAGCTGAAAACAGATTTGTGTATTAGAACTATGTTGTTTCTTCTTTTCTCTTTCATCGTGTGATGATATCTAAGACGTATCTAGTAGACAAAACTGTATCTGTAAATAAAACTGGATATAAAATAGCTGCAGCAACACTGAAGATGAAATATTAATAACTAAATGATAGCTCATAGAATCATATCTGTTAAAGAAACAAAAATATTTCAACTGCATCTCGCTGATAACACTTCTATACTTTTAAGTCAGATTCTTAATGCAGAAAAGCTTACATTATTTCATATTGTTGCATTAGTACTTTTACTTTAATAAAGAAGCTAACTATATCTTCCATCATTGCCCATGTTTGTCCTTTATCTCATCTTCTCACTGCTTTAAAATGTAATGATGTTGTACTTATTTGAAAAAAAATTAAATGAAAAAAATAAGGCACAAATATTATGGCTGCAACTAACAATTATCATCAGCAGCTGATAGGCTGTTTATTGTCTTTACAAAATGCATTAAGATAACTTTCTCTACGGCATTGTCATTTGTTTCACCCCTAAAATGAAAGTTTTACCTTCTAAAGACAAGACTAACAGAATAAAGCAGCTCAAAATCTGAGCGCAAATTAATCATTTATCAAAAGAGTCGACTATCAACCTTTTATTGACTGAGTAATCCTCCCTAAAGTACAGCTTGAAGTGACTGCACTTCACAAGACTATGATGATCCAGTTTATCAGTATGATCCAGATCATCAGTATTGATCCAATAACTAGATATAGGCCTACACAGATTACAAAATGGACTATATCCACAGCCCCACTACTTCCTGAACTTCAGGTGGGTCCTTTATTTCCTGTCTTTCACTATTGGACACACTGAGTAATCCAGGTGTGCCTACTGCTTCTTGTTGTGACCACTGATTAATTAGAAACACTTGGATTGATCAGTGTGTCCAATAGTGAAAGA
The DNA here is from genome assembly GCF_902148855.1 of Sphaeramia orbicularis. Taxonomy (NCBI): domain Eukaryota; kingdom Metazoa; phylum Chordata; class Actinopteri; order Kurtiformes; family Apogonidae; genus Sphaeramia; species Sphaeramia orbicularis. The sequence continues at coordinate 19,530,108 of NC_043972.1, forward strand.
CAGGAAATAAAGGACCCACCTGAAGTTCAGGAAGTAGTGGGGCTGTGCATATAGTCCATTATGAAATGAACAGGACAAGCAAAACAAAATACGTTCAAGTGCTATCAAATCAGGTGTCACCAACACTAATTAACAGAGGAATATTTTCATAAAACCATCTATTTGAACAAAGTATGAGGAGCACAGTTAGCTAGATAAAAACAAATTTTTGGCTGTTGTTTTTCAGCACATTTGTATCCTGGCTACAGGGATTTACTCCCATTCAGTAACAAAGTCTGTGTCATAAGGATAAGGATTTATTTTATTAATAGATCTTATTATCTGTTCATTAGTGTTAACAACCTTAGGAAGTAGAGGCACAGTCATTCAGGTATCTACATTCACTCAACATCTCTGACTGTCTCCTTCAAATGCTTTCATATTATTTACATACAATATACTCTGATCACAAACAGTGAAGCAAGCAAAAATGAGCAATACTTTTCCCATTGCAAATTCAGAGAATCAATAGTAAATCTTTGTGATTTGGCAATTTTACTTCAATTTTTGAGCTTCAAACACACTTTCTTAAAAGTGCAGCTTGAAAACTCCCATGCTGAATCAATTTGTTGAATAAAGTGGTTGCAATCCAAGTTTGTTTATTCCTGGTTGCTGCAGATTTTTAACCTGGCTACAAACAAACATCAGCATTAAAGCCTGGTTCCCAGTCAGCATTCCATTTCAACCCAGGTTTGTGTAAAGTTACTGGATGGGGTCAGAGGTCAAGGCTATCTGCAGGAGACTTCAGCTTGTTTTCACAGTTTTTTCAAGCAATAAAAGTCCCATATACTGCCCTAAAAGAAAGCCTAATTTGATCAAAATAGAGGTCCTGTATATAAATAGGTAAATCAACAGTCATTCTTTTAACGAAATGGTAAAGCTTTAATATGATATGACACTGAGCCTTTTTAAATGACTGTAAAAATCTAATAACTGAGTCATCTGACAATTACATAACCAGATCTGATTCATTTACATGTACTTCAGAAATGCAATAATCGAAAAACCCAAGTTTAGATGTTTCAGCCCATTCTCAGATTTCTTTCAGAGTATGTATGCACATAATGATCTTAGACTCATAATTCCTAATGTGCTCCGCTCACGTCTGACAACATCACTTCTGTTTTCTACAATTTCTTTTTTTTTTTTAATGTGGAGATGTAAAAGAACAAAATAAATCAGAGTAACAGGTATACATGCATGAAGACATTGCCGTATTTCTGAGAAATCCCGGTGTGTTCATCCGATTTCTCAGATAACTACTGTTACCTGATAAACCATATCAGATTATGCTGTTTATATGATCACCTGATTAATCTAATTCCTGAAATTGGATAATACAAATAACAACAGTTTATTATTTCTTCTTGAATCTGCCTATTTCTTCTTTTTTAGGATTTTCTGGTTTGAGAGTCTAATCTTAAAAGATTACTGTTGACCCATAATCTTCTACACCTTTACCCTGAACATTTCGGTTGAATTAATGCCTGCTAATGGATTTTTAAAAAAGTTTAACACGGGATACCACTGTGTCTCTTTTTCTTTCCTCATGATTCATGGTGAATGTAAGGAAGATATAGATTTTGCACTGTGTATAAATGTATTGTGTGTATCTGTGTTGGATTTAAGAGTATGTACAAAACCTCAATATTTTTGTGGCAGAGACTACCAAAATGAAAAATAAGAAAAAGTCGTGCTGATTGATGTAAATATACAATACCTAAGAAGTACATCTGATCAGCACACATAATTTATATATTTTACAGATATAATATGTTGATATACCTTCTGGTTGTGGTTGATAGATTTATTTTTATGATGTACAGGGAAAATGCCAGAAACATAAAACTTAAGTGTTGCAGTAGACACCTGATGTTAATATGATGAATGAATGAATCATAATCCACTTTTCTTAGAGGACTGGGCAACCCCACCACTGCAATCTAAACACCTAAAACCTGGGGAAAACCCTGGGGCCATAATACACAATGTTCTTTCACTAAAATCAGAAAATTGACAGTAAAAAAAATACTGTTTATGTAAGAATGGTGTCATGGTGTCACAGCCAAGGTATCAATATCAGTGCATCAAGCATTTATGAATAATACTAAGGTTTACTTGAACCACTGTCTTTAATGCAAATTGTCCCACAGGGCCATTATAGTATTCACCTAATCTACTTCACTCCATAAATTGGTAGAACTAAATTAGGGGCATTGAGTACATTCAGACTTTCCAGAAACGAAACTTTGTTACCCAAAGAAGAAAAAAACTAAACATCAGAGCTACAAAAAAAAACAAAACAGCTACAATAAAGCTGTACACATACTTTTGGACACAGTGTGTATCTCATTTGAAGGTGTATTTAGTTGTTTTTCCTACCTGAATTCTAGGATCCAGTTCCTCTTCATAAGGACTATGTAAATGCTCTTCAGGACTAAGTGGTTTCTTAATCTCTCCTTCCTCCTCGCAGGTGTCTCTAAGCGTAGTTTCGGCTGTTGTTTCGTTAGTTTCGGCAGCCTTAACCTCCGCATCTCCATCCGGGATTACGTCCCTCCAATCGCCCGTGTCTGACTCTCCGGAGCCGGCGGGGCTCTCACGCAAATCCTCTGGTTCCATCTCGGGCCTGAAAGTAGCGATGGTTAAATTTTCTTCACCGGTGACAACTTACAATTGAAACCGGGTCCTGTTAACGACGGGGATTGTGGTTCAAGACAAAAATGAATTAGAAAGTATTTTCAGTGTTGGGTTTGCACTATTTTACCAAAAACGACACAACTAGCCTAGCCTAGCGTGCTAACAGGCTAATGCAGTTGGTTAGAATTTGACCATCAATTTGGAGCACAGAGATAAGAATGAATCAATGTCATGAGATAAAAAAATAAATAGAGTCCCATAACTGTAACCCTCCATCACTCTGTTGCTCCATCTCTTACAGGTTCTCCATTACTTCAGTTAGCTAGGCTAGCTAGCTAGCCCCTTCAGTCTCACATCATCGTTACAAATGAAGTAAACAGATGAGCTGTTAGCATAAGGACAGATGCGGTACACAGTTTGGCCCTGCAAGGCTACCGTAGCCAACACTTTCACTAAAACATTTAAGCATTAAGATATATTAACAAACAAAACATCACTAAAACATTTAAGCATTAAGATATATTAACAAACAAAACAAAACAGTAACAACCCTCAAAGCAGAAGGAGTTAACAATATGTCATGATGGTTCTCACTTATTTTACATTCATAAAATCTTAATCTTGAATTTGTTACCCCGTCATATTGCAGTTATAGCATATTTTCAGTTACTTTCTTAATAACAGTTTTCTTTAAAGTAACTCAAAATTATGCATCAGTGAATAAACTCATCAGCATCATAGTGAAATAATTCAAACGTGTGCATTCTTAAACACTACTTTGCTACTTTGAATCTCCACTTTTATGCATATTTCTGTCATGGAAATAAATACCTTTGCCTTTAATTTCCTTTTCCTTTCAATCTCCACCTATATTGCATTACATTCTCCAGCGACATGTTATGATTTTAAATAGGTACCCTTGAGTAAAGAAAAAATAATAATCAGAAATGCATTACTTACTCTTGACATCAAGAGTGACAAACGTGCATATATTTGTGCCATTTGAAATTTGTACCACCTTTCTTGGAATCTAACATTTCAGGTCAGTAGTCTGTTGATGAAAATAAACTAAGGACAAATTGCTGTAATATTGTGCATTTTTTTTATTCCAAAAATATAAACACACAGATGTTGTAGCTTCGCAAGCTTATAAACCTGCAGGTACAATGAAAAATGCTTAAACAAAATTAATCAGACATTAAAACCTGGAAGAACCGATTTCCATAGAAGACAAAAACAATCAAAATTAAACATAGATTATACTGCAATCATGACCTGTCACCACCACCATCTGCAACCATACCACAGATTATACATTTACACTTGTACCAGACTTAAACAGTTAAGACAAAGTTACCAGTAACTGCAAATAATTTAAAACAAAAAGTGGCAAATTAGGTAATTGCATTGAATGCATTAATGAATGTCATGTGCACTAGAAGCATCATAGAAAAATAGATCTCTGTATGTTTTACAGCAGGTTTGTCTCACAAACTGTTTAGGTGTTAAGAAATATTTTTGGAATAATGAAAGACACCTGAGTGGTATTGGCAGGAACCGCTACAGTGGGAAGAGGACAATCCATTCTGCATTATCAAACACAGGAAAACTTTTCATTCAGTCAAACTAATCTGCAACGGCATTGCTCTTTGGTCTGGAAAAAAAAAAAACTCTCCCTAACTCACATTTAGAGAAAAGTTGCTTAATTCAAGGGGATCAGCTCCAGGTGGGATCATACTGGGTCCATCCTGGAGGAGGGGCCAGGTAGATTCTCCGTCCTTTGGAGATAAAACTGACCACCCCTCTGTATCCTGCTCTCGGGACTCCAGACTTTAAGTCTTCCATGATCCCCAGGTGTTTGGCCATGACTTTGAAACTGTCCTTACTGGAGTACTGAAGGCGGAAAGGCCCCAGTCCTTTCAGCTGTCCCTGTTTCACATCTTCATATGTGACAACAGGAGCACTGTAAACCTCCTTCTCAAAGTTCACTCGGTATGTCTCCTCCTTCAAGTAACTTAGGTCTAACTTTGTAAAAGGCACAAATTCAGAGTTCAGTTTAATGTACTTCAGGTACTTATCATAGAACTGACCCAGGCTCACACCCTGCCGGCCAAAGGTTAAAGTTCGTGAGATCTCTGGGCGGATACAGGCACGGTTACGGCGCTGCTCTGGTTGACGCATCCAGTCGTCCCAGAACGACGCAGGCCACTTGGGCTCCAGCTCCTCCCACAGCTCACTGAGGAGCATCCAGCCCAGACCGGGAAAGAAGTCAGTCCGGTAGAGCAGGTCAGCCTTTCCCGGATCTACGTATCCGTCCCTGCCGTTGTCATTCCAGGCTGACGCACACCACAAACTAGGGTCAGATTTCAGGAGAGGGTGCATGGCTCGGAAGTACTCAAAGAAGTCTGGCGCCACCTGGAGTCAGAGAAAAGCATTTCAGTTTGTAGGTTTTTCTTTAAATGCATTTTTCCATGCTTATTTTGAATGATCATAAATACTGTCATGAACCTGAACTAAGAACTGCAGGAAAATAAAGGATCAAAGTTCATATTTTATTTGGACCACTTAAAAAAACTAAACACATTCTTTCAATTGAATTTTTAGCTGTGCTGACTTTATCCTACCAGTTAAGGATTAATGGGATTAAGAACATTTTAGAGAATTTCATTCATTCTCTCGAAATCCTTAAATAATGCTAGATAATAATGGTTTATAAAAGAGCTAATAAAAGAAGCTGAGTACATATCCATTGTTGTTTAAGGAGAAGACCTGCACTTTTAGGTATTATACCAGCCTGTCTCCATTATGAGAGTTATTTGCTACTTTGCAGCGTGTTATTATCTACATAATGGCTCGGGAGGTGCAGTAACACAGTTTGTTCTAACACTGTTTTTATACAAACAAAGGATTTGTAAGTAAGAAAGGCAGGATACCTGTAGGAATTGTGTGTATCAGCTTTTAGAGTTTCACTTCAAAAACAGTAAAACAATAGAAATATTTAATAGATTTTAAGGTAAATAAAGAATCTTGCTTCAGAGAACGAGTATCCAGACAAAACAACATTTCTGCAGTGGGAGGTAAATGAAGCTTTGAAAGTCAATACAAAACCAGAACTCATTTAAATATTAACATTTCACATGCTGAAGAGTTGTTTGTTTAGCTGTCCCTGACACAGAACGATGTGTCACTCTTTATGTAACAGAAACACTTCACTGAAGGAAAGGAATACATCTTAGCTGGTTTGGCATAGTGTTAGCATAACACTCAGAGCTGGCATTCAGGTTCCACACTGGCACATTATCTCAAGAGGAGAACAACAGACATGTCAGAAATGTCAGAGTTATGCTGTGTGGGTTTTGCATGAGCTGCTTTCGGCCAAAAAAAATAAACATAACGTGCTGCGCACTTTTAATACCCCTCAACCAAATATAGTGTAAGATTCTGCTGAAAGTTACTGCCCTATAATTTAGATTAGACTGTCTTTGTGTAAAACTTATTACAAACATATTTATATTTGAAAGTACACACGTTAAATGGGCAGACGGACGGACAGACAGACAGACGGACAACAAAACAATTACAATACCTCTTGGCCGAGGGGTAAAAAACTGAATATAAACGTCAATATAAAATATCCATGAAGCGATTTGTCTGTGTTTGTCTGTTTGTGCACCAGTGAAACAGAAAAGCGTTAATATAATGAGAACTTTTCTCATGTGACCTTTACAAAAGAAGCATTTTGCAGTAGAAAGCATACTTTCATTTAGTATTTGATCATTTGTATGTAGTGTTCAAACTGATGAGATCTTAAACAGGTGCCCACACTCCCATTGATCCATTTCTATTGACATGTACGCAGTTTGAGGTCCAGTGAACCTCCTGAGCTGGAACAAAGGTAAGTCATAAAAAGGTCTTTGTCATGAACCATGAAACTAACCATCTTCCTGTGGCAAAGAAAGTAAATGAAGCCTTGATGGCTGGTGCAAACAATTCTGACAGATGTTCTGACTTTAGATGATTAGTTAGAAAAGAAAAAAAAAAAAAAACTGTCTAAAAGCAGCAATAGAACAGACTGTGTTACTGCAGCCTCTGAAGCTTCATTTGCACAACACTGCACTGCAGGAAGTAAAATATCGGTATCATAAAGGTGCAAAAAAGACAATTAAAGGAAGACAGACAATTATAACTGTTAAAAGTGTCAGTCTGGTCTTTAAAGAATATGGCAATGTTCTGAAACTTTTGACTGGAAGTGAATCAGGATTAGGCAGTGTATCAAAACATATCAGTATATTTGGTATCATTTTATAGAGTGTTTTAGAGATACCATTTTTATAATATGTGGGTTAGGGCTAGGGTTGTACTGTTACTCACACTGCTTTCTAAGTTTTGTAGAGAGTTTGTGTTCTTATATTGAAGCAACATACTTCACCACAAAATGTTGTCCCTTATGTTCAGTTTAAAATACTACTTAGATTGTGCTATGTATTTAAAGGTTCAAATGGATCCTGATACTATAACGATACAGTTTGTTAAGTCTTCATCTTATTGTATCTTATATTAGGGATAGACTGATGAGAAGAACATCTTTAAAAATGATGAGTCTTAATTGTTTTGTAATTCATTTTTCAAAGGGCTTGGATGTGGTCTGGATTTCAGACAATATTTTACTTTCATGTTGTTTTTATTTTTATTTAAATTGCATTTAACCAGGAAAGACTTAGATAGATAGATTTACTTTATTAATCCCCAAGGGGAAATTCAAAATACAAAATATGGTCAACACTCCACAAAAACAGTCATGCCACATCAACAATAAATAAATAAATGCAGAGTATAAGTGGCTAAGAATAAATTAGATTAAAAAGTAGAATAAAAGACAAAACTTGAGATTAAAAATCTCTTTTACACAAGCATCCTGTGTCAAAAGGTGGCAGGATTCATGGTTGTTATAGTTAAAAGTTCTTTTTTCATATTCATATAAGTATTTTCCCTACGTTTTTTTTTGGTTTTTTTTTTTGGTTTTTTTTTTTGAAGACTGAAAATCGCATGAGTGGTGGGGTTTGGGCATCTTCTTGCAGCAATATATTATGTTTTTAATTACTTTTACATTATTTTTATCATATTTGTGCAAAACATCAAAAAAGCTTAAAAACAAAACTTGCAAGGAAAACCCAGTGGGGACCAACTATAACTACTAGATCGGGAGATTCTCTCCAGATTTTAGACTAATTTGCATTATGAGCTGCCCAAAATCACTTTGGTGCTGCACCTCAGCTTCACAGTGGGAGGAAAAAATAGTTACATATAGGTTAATTCCACTGTGAGTGCCCTTGACCACGGTACTGATTAAGATCTGGAGTTGGTACCAGAGCGTCCTCAATGGCAGCTCCCTGTTCATAATGTGTGCTAATGCAACATACTGTGTGCATTATGATGGGTAAAATGCAGAGACTGGATTTCCCCTTTGGGGATAATAAAGCGAGTTAACCCTTAAAAAACCCTGTGATATATGGATAAATGAATTATTCTTTAGCAGTATCCCTGTCACAGCACTATATGATTGGTTAGATGTCATGACGGAAAGCCCATTAATACTGAAATGAGAAAATAATATCTTCAAATCAATGTGGCAACAGACTATCCATAGTTAAAATGTTACTGAACTGTAGTTTATGTGGTTAGTCAGCTTTGTGTGAGACTTATTCTAAAAGTTCTCTGCAAGATTTGCATGTTTCATACACTATTTTCAAACGGATTCAAAAGTCAAATGTAATTGGACGTTTGTTTGTTTTTTGTTTGAGGAAGTGGTCAGCATTGTCAAATGTCATTTCTAACTAATGCAAATGTGGCATTGGTGGAATTTTTTTCACCAAATGGAAATATTATGTAACAGATGAAAAGAGGCACTGACACCTTCTTGCAGTATGTCAAAGGGTTTACTAAACTGTTCTTCTCTCCTCCGACACCGGGGTGGAAAATTATCATGTGGTTGACACACAAGATGAATGAATTTGTACTGATGTGTTTATTTGAAAAAGGGACACTAAATCTGGTTATAGACTGCTTTAACTTTTTAACTGTCTTCATTAATTATGCAATTACTAAAACTCTTAGACTGTTTAACCACCAGGGAACACCCCTGGTTATGGGTCTCAATTATTAATCATTATAATCGCATTGGCCCTTAAAAAATAGATATAACTCTTGTGTGTAGTCGTTTTTTTCCATCTCAAAGCTTTTTAGCTCCTCCTCCTTTGCCTAGCCCTACTATGTACACTGAAAGGATTCATCTCTATATGGATCAGTGAATCATGTAAAAGCGTTAATTGGAGCATGTTAATGGAAAAAGGACTGATGTGATGTACTGTACCTCCAGGTCATCCTCTACTACCACCACAGAGGAGTAGGACAGGGTCTTGAACACTTGGTTGAGGGCCCAGTGGTAATGTCTGGAGATCTTGTAGTAACCCTGAAACTTCTTGTGCTCTGGCCGGACTGCGATGTCTGACAGGTCCGGCTGTTTCAGATGAGTTACTTTGCTGCCATACGAGCGGATGACCTCAGCTGTCTCAGCGTGGCCACAGTCTTGACTCACTATGATTGGATGGAGCTCTGCTGAAGGCCGATGCTCCAGCAGTTTGTCCAAGCAACGCCTCACAGTAACCCTGTTACAGGCAATAACCAGGATTGGGATGACAGGCGGGCGGGAGACGACCTTCGGTCTGTTTCTGTTTGACGGCTCCCACAGTGAACGCTGACTTAGGATCTGCAGTAGGATTTTTTTCTGTCTTTCCAGCTCGACTTCAAACGTGTCTACCATGCGGAGCACGTCTGCCACCACGTCGCTGGTGGGCTGTACCACTGCCTCCCCCTGGTCCCCAGCCAATTCACCTGGCTGGCTGGGGGGAGGTCTGCTCCACAGCAGCAGAACCAGTATAGCGTTCCAGGTGATGAACAGGAACGTCCCACAGAGAATCAGAGAGCTTCTCTTGCGGATCATGGCACATAAACTGAAAGGGAGGTTGGATCGGGAGGACAGGGTCTGAATGGGGAGATGTGTCCTTGTTACAGACAATAGGAATGGGATATGGGAAGGGCAGCTGGTGTGTCATCACAAGAGCATGATCACAGACACAGAGTCACACTTTTTTGGTTTGCTTTGCTGAAAAAGTTATTAGGATGCAATGAAGATGAGGGAAATATTATGAAAGTGGGACTCATCTTGGGATAAAGATGAAGATTCTCAACATAAAACATCCTTTTGTACCTGAAATTACAAGAACACAATGCACAGAAATGTTCAAAAGATTATGCAATAAGTGTAACTATTAATAGGCAATAAAGCAAGAACCTGACATTTGTAAACTCATTTATTAATTCATAAAAACACTAAAAAATTTCCATCACAAAAATTTAATAATGAAAATTAAAAGGGGACATTTACCAGAAAGGATAAAAATGTAAGTCTTGTACTTTTTACTCCACTACATATGTCTGATAATTTTAGATCCTCCTGCAGTTTTTCATCTCCTTTCTGTCCAATGAAAACTAGAAAGTGTGTTGATTTTTTAATGTTTGTGATAAACTGAAGGACAAGGCGTTCGCTTTATGGGTGGTGTTTCAGATCATACAATATGATACAGACACTTTATTGATCCTACAGGAGTTATAGCAACGGCAATCACGTTCAATTATCACCATCACTCTGCGATTAAAACAATCTAAGATGACAAAAAAACACTCCAAGATTAAAAAAAAACAAAAAAAAAAGGAATACAAAAGAAAGGAATAAAGGAATAAGAATATATACACTTGTAAAAATAAAAAATAACATTTGCATGGTACATTTCACTTTAATAATATGGCTTTTAATACAAGCTCTGAACTTTAGAAGCCTCTTTTTTTTTTTACAATCACTTAAACAAAGCAATCAATAGAACTTGATCAGAATACACTGAAAACACATGTTTGTCCTAAATCTTACTGAACTGAAATAGTTAAAGAACTGTTTCCCACTGATTTGCTGTTAATAGATTAATCGATTCAGGGGCGAACCTATTTGAGCAACGATTACTGGGTTGACATCAGAACAAGAAGTCACATTACTAGAGCAAATGAAGCATGTGAGGACAAAATAAGTGGTTTGTAATGTGACTTCATTGGATGTGGTAAGAAGTTGCCATATGTCAGATCAGAACCGATGATTCACCCTCTGCCTCTGATCGATTTTTCTATCACCTGTGGCTGCCTCGCCGAAACAGGACACTTTTCCGGACTGAAACGCGACTGTAAACTGTAGATTTCACCTGCCTGCCCCCCCCTGCTGGTGCTCACAAGGGGTCAGAGGTTTACATATCTGGACCGGAGCTCGAAGACGAGCCTCTAAAACGAGCTCTTACCCCGAACGTGCGTCCACTTCTTCTCTCTCCTGTTGTGACCATTTCTTTCTTCGCTGTTTTCCTCGAATGACAGTAAAGTTACACGACAGAGTCTCAAACGCAGCGTCCAAGTCTTCCCTCACGGTGTTGAAAGAAGTTACGGTTGCTTAGTTTTTTTCTTGTTTTTCGTAAGACTGAAAAAGCAGCGGTAGGAGGAGGAGGAGGAAAAAAAGTAACACGACGACTTCCTGGTAGTGGGGGCGGGGTCTGCACACCGGAAGTCCCGCCCTAACTGTCACCTTGAGAACTTACGCAATAACTTGGAGCATGTTTTCCTCTGCGGGGCTAATTATCACACCGCAGGCTTTGATGGTTGCCATTGTCTGCCTTCACACATCATGCATGAAAAGACAAAGTGGAGCACCAGGCCAGACGCACTGGCGGATCCTGGCCCTGGTCTACAGCTAAATATAAACCTGGATTCAAAGGGTGGCCTGGGGGGTCCTCCTCTTTCAGCACATTCAGACTGTCAAACTCTGCACTTCTGCATCTGGTCAACTCTGATGCACCAGTTTGCAGCGTTTTGAGAAAATCCACTTTGGTCAGAAAGGAAACAGAAGGGAAAATTTTTGTAAGTCAATAACAATGGATAGAACCTCAAAGTAATGAGACACTGAAGCAAAATAGTGAGAAATTTGCCAAAAATAATGATAAAACTTTTTAAATATGGACTATATTTCAAAAGAACTATTGCAAAATAGGAGTTTGTTCTTAGAATATCAAAAAGAAAAATTTTAGCAAAATAATTCAAATGTTTGTACTTGGTATCGAAAAAATAATGACAAACTGTGGCAAAATAATAAGAAATTTGTTAAATTAATGATAAACCTTTGCTAAGTAATCTCAAAGTTTGGATTGAGTAAATGAAAATAGTGACAAAGTTTAGTAAAATAATCTCAGTTTGGACTTGGTTTTTGGACAGTTTCATTATTTCATAATAATAAGAAACTCTTGTAAGATGAAGGATTGAAAGTTTGCACTTTCAAATGATCTGAAACCATTGCCAGATATTCTCAAAATAAAGAGTTTGTACAGTCCAGCAGACTCAGAGTCACAAACTTCTTTCCGTTTGGAAATGGCATTACAGCAGCTACTCTTCTGACATTATTCTTAACTGTGACAAAAACCACGTCATAGACACACTACAAAACTCCAACAAACAAAAATAAAGGACATTATAACCCATATAGTACAATGAAAACACATACAAACAAGACAAGCTCTTAATATGATCTGATTTCTTCCTAATGGAGAGAATCAAAACAGAATTGTTGAAATATGTTCTGAAAGCAGAGAGGGAAGTGTAATGTAAAACAGTTTCATTTCAATTCAGGAAGTGAAATACTGAGGAACTGAAAACAGGAATGAGTCGTGGCATGGATGCAAAAAGATATGTGAAAAATGTTTTATGGTTTGCATTATTTTTGTTTAGAAGAACCTATAGTGTGGCCTTTCTTAGGTAGCTATTTTGATTTAGATTTTTTTTTAATCAGTATTTTGACATGTACAAAATGAATCACCCTCAAAGCATACATCTCTATCTTTTTCATCTTTGTTGTCTTCTTCTCTACCTGTAAATCACATGTCTGTGCAGGTGGCATATAAATAAACTTGCTCTTGCTCCAGTATTCAATAATTGAACTGAGGAGTATATTTTGCTGCATGAGTTGCAGAGAAGGGCATGAACTTTGCATCAGTCTCAAGAGACAAAGTCAAATGTGCTCTGGTTCAGTGGAGGAGACTTTAAAGCCTCACGGTGTTCACCAGATGAGAAAGATGGCAAAAACAACCAACCTTAGGACCGTGTAGCAAGTTTTTTAGATCCAAAAATGTCCTTGGGTTTAATGAAAGATGCAGTGGCTTGTTCAGGTATCTAAATACACTTCTTACAGTCAGTGACATTTATAGATACTGACTCTAAAAATACCACAGTGGGGCCTAATAACTATTTTGCCTTTCAACAACATGAGTCAATAATAATGTGTCCTTTAATGATTGTCAACAGAAAACAGGTGATAAGCACATCAAAAGTGGGATATTTATGCACCCAGTTCTGTGTTTTACTGATATTTAATAGAGGTGAGATGCGTCTAAGGAAAAATACTTTGCTCCAAGTAAAGGACAGATAGAGGTTTTAGGTATTTTGACTTTATTCCTGTGTTTATTTTTCTAACAACCTTTTACTTTGTCACACAAATATCTGTACTATTACTGCTTACATTTTCAAAACAGGCTTATTGCTTTAGCTTTAATGTATTTGAGGGGAATTAAGAGTTATTTTTGTATTGCACACCTTCTCAAAATCAAGACCAATTTCAACCTGAATGGATGAACAATAACATAAAAAAGATGATCCTTTGGTGAATACATTTACGCATTTCACACATGATAAAAAAAAAAAAAAAAGATAAAACAATACTGAAATCATGTACATTGTGAAAGATTGAAAATAACAGAAAAGACATAAAAATGAAAAATGTGTAAATATTGCACAATGAAAACGAAGCAAAAGAGTAAAGAATAAGAGCAGGTCTACTTTGAGTACATTTCAGAGCCTGTACTGTTTCACTTTTACTCCAGCAAGAAGTTGAGTTGAATCAGTGCTTCTACTTGAGCCAAGGAAGTGTGTATTATTACCACCTTTGACATTTAGGAGTAGTAAGATATTTATACTGGAGATGGCAAGTGCAATTTACACTTGAGTAAAGTGACTAAAATGTGTTTTGCTATAAGATTTTGACTTTTTTCTTTTCACTTGGAACATTACACTGAAAAAATCTAAATCTTACCAAGTGAATTTTTTTTTTCATTTCTACTCAAAATATCTCATCACACTTAAAATAAGACACAATCACCTAAAGAGTAACTTTTCAGTGAGATATAAGAACTTATTTTTAGACAACAGATCTTGAAAATCTTATTTCAAGAAATCATACAAGATGATTTTCACTTGTTCCATTGGAAGATTTTTTTTCTTGAATTAAGCAAAAAAAAAAATCTTGAATTAAGTCAAAAGTGTGATGAGATATTTTGACTAGAAATGAGGAAAAATATGCTTGGTAAGATTTTGATTTTTTGCAGTGTAACACTAGGTAATGGTACAGTACTTCTGAAAGTAAGAAAAGACAGACGTCACCGTCTTTATTTTTTGGAGACAAGTACCTGTATTTGCAAGTGAGGAGTGAAACTTATTGAAAACATATACTAATATGCTATGTTAAATTCCACCAAATGATTTCAGCTTAGTAAATGCCATCATATAGACCAGGTATGTAATTAAATGCCAGTAAACATCATGACAGAAACCTCTAGTGGTTTTGTTTGTGTAACTTCTTAACTACAAGTACAGTAGAGTGGTCTGTCTGAAACATGAACAGTCCAGTCAGATGTGTCCACTAGCCTTTCATCATAATAGCTTCAGTCAGTTCACTCAATTACTAGCAGCTGTGTCCAAAAATTAATTCTGTAAGGTTGCAGTGACATTGACCTTTGATTGTCAAAATCAAATCAGTTCTCCCTTGTGTCCAAGTGAATGTTTGAGGGACTGGTTGTGTCCAGTTTCACTCATTCCCTCTTCTTTATGTAATAAACGGTCAATATTTCAGACACTTGACGATTTGCATCACAGCTGACGGCTCCTATAACTAAAATGTGCCTCATTGCATTGTGGGATTGTTAACTTAAAGGAGTGATATTTAGCTTTTTCAAATGGAATTATGCTTTTAAAACATTTCCCTGTGGTCTACATAAACTGTAAATGCTATGCTTGGGTCTGAATTCTTCATTAATTCAACTCCACAGGTCCATCTTCAACCCTATTTCTGAGTAATGACACTAGAAAGGTTGTTTTGAGCGCTGGCCCTTTAAATGCAAATGAGTCACTTCACACCCCACCCCCTCCAGGTTGTTGACTGTGCTGCTCTGTCCCGTTCAGCTACTTGTGTTTGTTAATATTAACCATTGAACATTTTAGGTATTCGGCTCAAAGTCTGGACATATTTTCAGTATGGACAACAACCGCTGCTGCTGATAAACAATTGTGGCGTACTCGGAAAAATGTTCATCAGAAGTCTTGACCTTATATGTGCAAATGTCGTGATGTAACTAGTTATAGACGCAACAAATGAAGAAGGAATTAAATTGGGTTGTAGAAATCCGCTCGATTTTGGCCAAAGTGAATATAAAGACAGCTTTGCAGCACCTGGAGGGTTCAAATTCAAACTTTTTGAACTATTAGGGTCCAAACACAAATAAATGAACCAAAGACTAATAAAAGTGGGTTTAGCAAAATGTGACCCCTTTAAAATAGCATACATGCCACGGTCACTAACTTTCATATAACATACAAATTTGCTCATCTTGACAAAATGATTTCAGACACAACCACTACATTCATAAGAACTGACAGATATGAGGTCAAATTAAATGAGCTTGACCTTTGACTTTTAGCCACCAAATTTGTTTTAATTCATCCTTACATCTAAGAGAATATTTGTGGCAAGTTTTGTAGTGTTGTGTCAAACAGGCCAGGGATATTGTATTTTAAAAGTTAAGTTGGACAGATAGACAGACCTTAAATAACTAAATGTCTTATTCAGTAAACCGGAACCAAATGTCAGCTCTATCTGTCAACGCTTTTAGCTGTCAATAAAAACCTGCATGGCAGACATGGACAAAGAACTTAATCACATGTCAATCATAACACCCACACCTTTAACTATGTAGAACTTTTAGCCTTGATATAATAACAGGGGGAGTTATATAAAAATTCACCTCTGTAAAGTCGTCATGAATGTGGATATTAGCTTTAGAGAGCGAACCTGTTTTTGTACCGGCTGTGAACACATGTATTTTTGCTGTACAGTTGGACATTTTATCATAAGGATTCTTAAGGAATGACTCCCTTTTTGAGTCAGTCTCAAGTGGACAGTCAAGAAACTGCAGCTTTGGACTCTTGGCTTCACTTTTTTATCCCTGGATGTTGCTGCTGTTTAAACAAAACTGAAATTAAGGCACAGTTTACACAACAACGCTCTTGGGTGAAAATATTTTATCAGATGTGCCTTTTGTTTAGACGGCAACAGCATTTTTGGGGGTTGAAAATGCAAAAAAAAAGTGAAACCACCTTCTACAGTGGAAGTCTCAAAAACACTCCATTCTTGCGTCACTGTCTAAAGGGTTAAAAAATGCAAAACTGCGTTTTCTCGTCGCATATAATTTCACATCACAGGCACGCACCAGTACAGGAAAACATGCTGGATTAATTCCCTGTGACGGACCTTTAAGTTGCCCTAGCCGCTCTAATTTACATCCAAGAGTCGTTTCAGCAATTGTCACGAATCCTTATAGAGAGTAGTAGAGAGCAGAGAAGGCACATTAA
Organism: Sphaeramia orbicularis; assembly: GCF_902148855.1. Lineage (NCBI taxonomy): Eukaryota > Metazoa > Chordata > Actinopteri > Kurtiformes > Apogonidae > Sphaeramia > Sphaeramia orbicularis. Next base: position 19,546,602 of record NC_043972.1, read on the forward strand.
CTACCTTCAGCAAATTACTGATGCACCAATTACAGGAAGGGAAGTAGAAAGGTTCTACGCAGGCGCTTGGTCTTGGTGGTGGTGATGCCACCTAGTCACCTGGTGTACATACTACATTGATAAATACAGGAATTTTTTGTACCGGCTGGGAACACATGTATTTTTGCTGTAAAGTTGGACATTTTATCATAAGAATCCTTAAGGAATAGCTCTGTTTTGAGTCAGCCTCAAGTGGACAGTCAAGGAACTGCAGCTTTTGACTCTTGGCTTCACTTTTTTATCCCTGATGTTGTTGCTGTTTAAACAAAACTGAAATTAAGGCCCAGTTTACACGACAATGCTCTCGGGTGAAAATGACAAAATATTTTATCAGATGCCTTTCATTTAGATGGCAACAGCATTTTGAGGGTTGAAAACCCCAAAAAAAGTGAAACCACCTTCCACAGTGGAAATCTTAAAAACACTCCATTCTTGTGTCATCATCTAAAGGGTTAAAACCGCAAAACTGTGTTTTCTAATCACGTAGGGTTTACATCACAGGCATATGCCAGTATGAAAAACAACATGTTGGATTATTTCCCTGCGACAGACCTTCAAGTTGCCCTAGCTGCTCTAATTTACATCCAAGAGTCGTTTCAGCAATTGTCACGAATCTTTATAGAGCGTAGTAGAGAGCAGAGAAGGCACATTAACTACCTTCAGCAAATTATTGATGCACCAATCACAGGAAGAGAAGTAGAAAGGTTCTACGCAGGCGCTTGGTCTTGGTGGTGGTGATGCCACCTAGCCACCTGGTGTGCATACTACATCAATAAATAGGAAATTTTGCACTTTTGTGTGTCCATCTGCATGCAGAGTTTTCCTCCAACATACATCTCAAAACGCAGAATTAAAAGTGAGAATGCAACGTCACTTTTGCATTTACGGTTCAGATGATAACTGTTTAAATGTAGCCTAAGTAGAAGTACAAACACAATACACTTTCATTCTCATAGAGTGTAATATTACTTATATTGTGCAGATATACATTTTAACTTTCAACAACATATAAACCCTAACTAATGCCTGTGTGATCATACTATCTTAAAAGGAAAGGACAAACTTGTCTCAACTGGATATTTCTACATCTGCTCTATTTCAGTCAGATTCAGATCATAAAATATTAACTCAAATGAAAATTACAATCTGTTCCCACTTTGAATTTAAATAAATGTGCATACAGATAAAGTATTCAAATCACATTTACTCAACTTAATGTCAAAAAGCCTGTTGGATTATTAAGCAGAATATTCATGTGGCAGCAACTGGTGTCTTTCTACATTCCATTATCAATTTCACAAAAGGATCATCATTGGGTCTGATGACATATACGATAAGGTGGCCTCAAATTTCCATCTGAAATGGTTCCTGACATTTGTATTTCATTTCAGTGCTCGAGTATAATGTACTTGTACTATCTTTTTCTTACATCAGCAGTTCCACTCTGATCTGAAAACAACTGGTTTTCCGGGTGAAGTCCAAATGCTGTTTGTGAAAGTCAAGTAAAGTCAATAAATATGCTTCGATCACGCTGTGTGTTTGTGTGTTCAAGGTGCTGAGGCCTTGGACTCAGTCAGGTCTGTCCTCTGTGACCTTGTTTTCAGAGAAGCAGTCATCAAGGAAGTCAGCAGGACCTGAGATTTGTCCATTTACCTGAAAGAAGAAGGTGAAATAGTAAATATATGAACACCATTTCAGTTTCCAGGTGATTAAAGTCAGCTTTGATACTAATCCTATTCATTGTAGTGCATCCATCCCCTTTTTTTTAAAAATGTTTTTTGTTTTGTGTTTTCTTGACCTCCATGTTTTAAATTTCTCTCGTATTTTGTGCTTTTTAAAAACACCAATTCTTTAAGCTCAAAAACACCCATTTCCATCCCGACAGTTTTAATAGAATTAACCTTTTATTGAGTTCACATTGCTCTTCCCGTCACATGCCTACATGAGCCAAATCATGTGTTATAACTGCACGTACCAAATGCTGTTCATGTGCCGTGACTACTACTCATTTTACAATATGTACTCACTGAGATTTATTTTTATTTTAACAGTGGTTATGAAACATATTGAACTGCTCTTATGGTCATAAGGTCATCTCATACAGAGAGATATGTTTTTGCCTACATTTAGACTGAAAAAAATGAATAGAATAAAGTGGTGCTTACTTAATTAAGGAGCACACCTCATCAGCATCATTGGCTTTAAAACTATTTTATGAAAGATGACATCACATTAAATAGAACTGTCTCAAACTACTTTGAGTGGAAAGACGCCAGAGCTGTAAAAGTACAGTTAAAGTAAAATCACAATTTTGTAACTAGGTTTATATTTGTGAAACTGCTTTGAGTTTGTGTAAATGCAGATGAGCAATGACTTAAGACAGTAAAATGGAAAATTAGAACAGACAAAATTAAAATGCGGCAACAGAAATTAAAGCTAAGGTATCAGCATTGAATATTTTTATAAAAATACCTGACCTGTGAGTTTATTTTAATTCTTTTACAGTAGGGTCAAAATAAACCATTGGTTTCACTTCATATATAAAATATCACCTAAATACTGTTTATCTGACTATACTAGACCCCAGAATCAGAAGATGGTGAGTTAACCTTTAGTGTAAAAAGCTGCCATTCAAAGACAAATCTATTCTTCAATTTTCTGAAATAACATCAAACTTTCTTAAAATACCAAATAAAAGTAATCTCCTTCTTGACATTTATGTAATAACTAATAATGTTCTGAGACTAGGTTAACATTACGCTGTGTTGGTTGTGTTTCTGGGTGACTTCAGTTTTTATCATGATAGATAGATAGATAGATAGATAGATAGATAGATAGATAGATAGATAGATAGATAGATAGATAGATAGATAGATAGATAGATAGATAGATAGATAGATAGATAGATAGATAGATAGATAGATAGATAGATAGATAGATAGATAGATAGATAGATACTTTATTGATCCCGGGGGAAATTCAAGCTGGATGTGTTAATGCTCACCTGGACTACATCGTCCTCCCTGCTGCTCACATCCTGTTGGCACAGCTGCGGGCTGTTGGACTTGCACAACACCGCCAGTTTGTAGAGCATGATTTGTGACACCAGAGAAGATAATGACACACAGGTGCTCTTCAGTTGTAACCACAGGAAAGAGGGGATCTGACCTGCTTTCTCCATCAAACATGTGGAACTTAGGGACACTCTCAAAACTCCATGTGGAAAATCACTGGCCCGGTGAATGGAAAATGCGTAACAGATATGTGCAGCAAACTTTTCATTCTGAATTTTCCGAATCATTTGAGAGCATTTATCTGTCCCAGGAAAGTTAGGTGTCAGTTTGCGCGCCAGCTGACGCATTAGTGCGTTTTGGACACTTGAGTGCGCGTCCCCTGCGTCCCACAGTCTGGGTTGCGAAAGTGTCTGACACACTTTATCCACGGTCACAGGTTCTTTCTTTCTCGACACGTTTCCGTCCACTCGTGTATAAGCCACGGCTAGTCTTCCCACCACAACCCGCTCTCCGTGGAGAAAAGCCTCCCACGCTGACGCCTGCTTGGAGCGGCTGTGTTCCGCGGCGGAGTCGCGCCCCGTTCCGCCGGACAACCCGAGGCTGTACGCCGAGGCTGCAGGCCGCTTGGACGGAGAATTCCGGGTCCAGATATTCCGCCGACACCGGAGGACAGCAGACAGGGCAGAGGCGGAGGGGGTCGAGGCCATGGTCGATAAAGTCCACGGTCAGGAGCCCGGGTTGTTTTCTTCTTTCGGACCCAAACCTCAGTCCGACTCAAAGGACGAATAAAGGCTCATTTGCGTAAGGAGGAGGGGGGGGGGTGCAGGAGGGGGGGGGGTGCAGGAGGGGGGTCTCCTCTGACCAAGTCCACCCGACCATATTTGCCTCGATCATCCCGTTTCTGGACGGTGGGTGGGTGTGTCCTTGAGGTCAGAGTATGCAAATAACTTAGAGTTCTTCCAGTGCAACTCTCAGTCCTCCTGTGAGCCTTGATGGAAACATTACAGAAAACTGGGACTATAAATAAATAATACTTTAACTCAAACAGTCTGTCAGTTAAATATGTGTACCTTATTGAGCTATGAATTTGTCAGGGCAAGTTTGTGCAGATATTCATCACATTAAACTTATTTGATGGTTTATGTTACAACAATGTGGATTTATATTCACTTGACCCACATTTATTAAACCCACTTACTGACTTTGTTAAAAAAAAAAAAAAAAAAAAAAACCTTCCTATTTTTATTTGATACTTGACCTATAGTGGCCAAAATATGATCACCCTCCTGCATGCATTCTAATGACCTCTTTTTCATGCCTGACACATTGACCTAGTAAGGAATATGCCAACTCACTGTCGAGTCAACAGTCTGGAAAGAACCACAGGCTCAACTCCATCTCCATGAACAGAAACATTTTTATATTTGGGGTGAAAACACCCGTTTGCGATAAATGTCACATGGTGTATTTCATCCAGATTTGCACTGATATTTTGCCAAGATCTTGTATTAAGTAAGTAAATTTTATTTATAGAGCACTTTTCACAGACAGAGTCACAAAGTGCTTTATCAAATAGAAATCAAATCAAATTTACAGAAACCAACAGAATCCTCCAGGAGCAAACACTTGTGACTGGTGACAGTGGCGAGGAAAAACTTCCCTTTAACAGCAGAAACCTGGAGCAGACCCAGACTCCTGAAGGATGGCCGTCTGCCTTGACCAGTTGGGGTTAAAGAGAGAGAGTAAAGGAGGAGAAAAGAGAGAGCAATAGAGATAGAGAGAGACTGTGGGAGAGTCAGGCCACTGTGTAAAGTCTTCTCCAACACACCCTAAATGGTCTTTAATGTGGTTCAGGTCCGGACTGTGGTGCTCAGTCCATGTGTGAAAATGATGTCTCATGCTTTCTGAACCATTGTTTCATAAGTTGAGCCATTCAGTATATTCGGGTGGTCAGCTGACCTCATTTTACGGACGCATAACATTGACCCTACACTGTAAGCCCGGACTTTGCATTTACTAAAATGCTTTAATTACAATGTACTTAAATGATTTAAGTTTTATTACATTACTTGAAAATGTTAAGTATATTCTCCTAATTTGTAGACATAGTCGAAAATACGAAAAAGTTTAAGTTGAATGGATTTAAATCACTAAGTTTTAGTCATGACCACACCTTTTTATCTCTGCATTGCATTGTGGGTATTGGGCATGTTGTTGAAAATGTGTGGTTTTTCTGTGCAGGGGTTCAGCGGGGTTGTGGTGTTAGTACTAATTTGGACTTAATGTGTGTATGGCAGTGTTTATTGGCCTTTTTGTGTTTGTTTTTGTGTTTTTGTAGAGCTGCACCGTGAGTCAGAGCCATAGGAAGAACAATGGCTTTACTGTTCCTTTAGACAAGGATGTGTTTCATGAAAATATTTTTACCTTGCTAAAACAAAAGTACTTCCTGTACTGGTAAATTACAGTGAGCTATCTTCCTACTTAACTTCAATCCATGTTGCAATATATTAAGTTGAATAACTTCATGAAGCACTTTATGCTGCAAAAGATTTTAATTTAAATCAACTCAGACTGAGTTTAATGTGCTGATGATACTAAGTTAGTGATTAACAAAAGTAATTGACAATGCAACAAATTTTAAGTTAAATTAACTTGGCAATTAGTTTGTTGTACTTAAAATAGCATTTCCACTCAAATCAAGCATTTAAGTTTAATACACTCAAGTTGTCATTACTCATTACTTAAATTTTTTAAGAAAACCAGTTTACTCAAATTTTTTAAGTAAACTAAACTTATCTGGTAATACAGTGTAGAGCTGATCAACTGAACCGACCCCAGATCATAACACTGCTCTGACAGGGTTGTACTGTAGGCACTAGGCATGATGGGTAATCCATCACTCTGGAACAGGGTCAGTCTGGACTCGTCAGACCACATGACCTTTTTCCATTGAAACACAGTCCAATCTTTAAGCTCTGTGGTTGTTGAGGAAATAAGACGCTCCTCACAGCATCAGTTGGAGGTACTTTAACTGACCTTTGACCCCTGCCCATATCAGACCTTTCCCACTGTCTTACTTTTCAAGCTCATTGCCTTCAATCTTAGAAACAATGACCATATTCAATGCCCAGAATGTCCATTATCATTTTTTTTTTTATCCAAACCAAAGTGAACTGCACAATGTTTTACCAAGTAATTTAAAGAAGGAATGTATTATGTACTTCTTCAGATACTTACGCAGATGGATGTATTTTACATAATGTTTAAAATTTGGCATCTAAAATGTGATATTGATTTTACCAGTTGTCGGTTTCAGTGAAGACTAAAGGTCAGACCTATTTCAGCTCCTCATTTCATCATAGACATCATAGACACTACATGATACTATATAATACGTGATACTAATTCAATTGGTGGTGTATGCTCTGACAAAGTGTTTTGAACACCATGTCAGAGGAATTTATGAAAGAGGGAACCCTGAAAAGGAACTCAACCTTTAGTTTATCTTACAATATTAAATAATCAACACATTGGTACATGTAGATGTGAACAGGAAAGTGCAATCTGAAAAAGAACTAAAGCTGTCAGATAAATGTAGTGCAGTAAAAAGTATTTACCTCTGAGATAAAGCAGAGTTGAAGGTTAAAGCTGCAGAAAATAGAAACACTCCACTGAAGTCTATGCATGTCAAATGTGATAGTACTAGGTCACGTTCCACCACATGTCCATAAATCTTTGGTCATTAAAGGTTGGATGTTGGACACAGATCCTTTTGTAAAACTGTTGGGTGACCTACTTCTGATAAAAATGCCATGAGCATTTAACAACACTCGTCCAGTCCAACAGGTTTGTTCCTCACACTGTGGACAATGTCCTGTTACTGGTCTGTTTACACCACTAGAGGGATCAGGTAACCAGAGAAACCAGACGGGGCACAACAGGGTTCCTGGATATGGATCTGAATTCACCAGGATCATGCAGAGTATACAGATACAATGTCATGTCGTGTGTGAAGGATCAGCTGATACGATGATTTTTAATCTGGCAGTTATATTCTAAGCAGTAACATGTAACTTTTATAAGATCATTTTTATGCAATATATTTTAAGGGTAATTTTTTTTTTTTTTTTATTCACTCTGTTTAATGTATTTCTAAATTTCCTCATAATTATTAGGATGAAAATCAGTATTATTTTATTTATTATTTTGGTTTTAATGTCATATTTTGTTATATTGTTGTTTTATATTATTCTTTCCAATTACTTAATTTTTAGTATAGATTATTTTCTTTGTTTTTTCATAAATATATTTCTCTTTTCCTATTCTGCACTTGGGCTTGCTATGAGATACAATGATTGGTATTTTACTTTATATTCTGAGCAATAAATATGTGTTTTTGTTGTAAAACACCATACTCCATTTTATTTCATTGTTCTTTTGGTTTTATTTTGTTGTTAAAATATTTTTTATCTCCTTATTTTCCTTGTTTTCCTAAGTTTTATAATGATAGTCTTGTGTTTTTGGTTCTTTTCATACTTGATTTTGTCTTAATGTACATTTTTTCACTATTTTTGAAGTACAGTATTTTTCTGTGTTTCTTTGTTTTCAGCATTTAGACTGTCACTGATTGATATTTTACTTTAGTTGTATTAATTCTAAACAATACTGAACCATGTATTCATGGATTTGGTTTTACGTTTACTGTTATTTCTGGCTCTGTTTATGTTTTTATTAATTTTAATGGCAATAACCTTGCCTGATTTTTGTCTTTTATTGTTATTTTTATTCAGTGTTAGCCAGGTATTATCTTCAAAAAATGACAAAGTATGTATAACAATTCAAAATAAATCCATCTGTCCATCCATCCAGTTTCTTAATACATACCATATACCATTACATTTATTTTTACTTGTGCTATTTGTCATTCTTTGTAACTTGTGCCTTAAAAATAAAGTTTGACTGACTGATTTATGAAAAATGTTCACTTCTATTCTGTGCTTTTCCTTGTCTTGTTAAACATTTTGTGGCCCTGCTTTAGAAAAACACCATATGTAGTTACTCATTGTCACAAACGTGTTGAATCCATCTTAGTCTCTCAGCAGTGTTTTATTTCTCTGATACACTGAGTGAAATTCATTAAAGAGAATATATACAAATATATAAATCATATATGTCTATTTACAATGATGCGGTTCAATATAAACATTGTTACAACTACAAAACCTGAACTGCATGTTCAACCTGAAGTGAAAGTACTTATGACTTTTCTTCACAGAGTTTAGTGCATTTTTGGTATTTACAGCTTATTATCATCATTACCAGTAATAATATCTTAGGATTTCACAGTAATAATACACATCTCATTATCAACACAAATGTAAGTTATGACTGTTTCCATCAGTGGCAGAAGAAAAATGCAGATGCTTCAGTACAAATACTAATACACTGAAAATATGCCAAGATAAATAGAAGATCTGCCTTCAAAGCTTGTTTAAGCAAAAGCATGTATAATCAACCCAGTGTAGTTAAAGTGTGAAAAGTCAAAACAGAACAGTTCCTGTCAGTGTTTTACCATGAGTGTTCCACTATGAGTCAAAGTTCTACATCCAAAAACTTATACTTAAGGTATGATGCACTTCTGTGTGCTTAAGGTTGAACTCTATTGATTTACTTTATAAACTGTTGGTAGTTGAATCTAATCAATGGATCATATTCTATAAGATCATCATATGTTTGTATTGTCACTGTCCTATGAGAAGCATGCATCTAAAAAGTCATCTTTTCATGATTTTTGAATCCAAACTCATTAGCTGTATGTAATAGTACTAGTGCATTGACTCGTTGGAATCCACGGGTTCTAGATGTGGGTCAAAACACGGTATTGGAAATCTCTCTGACGGGACATTTTAGAGACAATTTGACAGATTAGTGTTGCTAAATGACACACATTTTTATTTTTAAGTTCATTTTTGCTTTAGTTGGACCATAAGGGATTATCCAAAACAAGGAGCTACTTCATATTGACATAAATGTTGGCATGGCAATCAATTAAAGTTCGCTCTCTGACGGGACATTACTGTGTTTTGACCCATGTGGTAGTTTTTTTTTGCTGCTGTGTATTCATGCATGCTGTACCGCATTTGTCCAGCAGTCACCGCCAAAGTGTTCTGGCCATAGCAAGGTGACTGTAAGACTATCATATTCAAAAATTGCTAATATCTCTCAAAATATTGGTCCTTTCAATTGCCGTTTTCGCTAGTCTCTTCCTTGCCTAAAAATACATAAGTATGCCAAACTGCAGCAGTCAGCTCTTTCTGGATTTTGTGTGATTCCCAAGACACACACATGCACACAGAGGCCACTTGGCTTTTGTAATATAGATAACACTGACAGGGAACATTTTACTCTAACTTTTCATACTTCATGTACATTTTGCTGGTAATACTTGCAAATTTTCACTTACATTAGATTTCAAATGACAAATGTAATGGTGTAAAAAGTACAATAATCACCTCTGAGATGTAGTGACATATTAGTCTAAAGTGGCATAAAAACTGTTGATACTCAAGCACCTTAAATGTGCATTTAATGCCGGACTCGAGTAAATCGTTACGGTCCACCACTGGTTTTCTTCATGTGCAACTTCATGTCCGTCCTTCATTTTTTTTTGACTTCGTTGTTTGATGTGTCCCAGTGCTTTTAGTTTTCCCTTCACCATAACATGCCCCGATATTTGAAGTCTGTAAGGAACAGAGAGAGGAAACAAGAAGACCCTGTTCTTTTGTCCATATACTTTGTCCTGTGGAACTGTTTACCCCTGGTTCTGCTCCAGCACAAACAATGGAAGCAAGCAGCTGGTGGTTGTGTTTTTCTTATACATCTTTACTAGCACAACCATTTACTGATATCTCTATCAATAAACAATGTAATATTTATGAGAGTTTTCATTTTGGATTAGTGAATGAGTCTACCTCAAAGCAGGATAAACATAGTCTGATACTGACTGAATAAACATATTCCTAAGTATGTAACTCATGGTATCTGACAGTAGTCGCTTTTCCATTGACCCTCAAATTGCACGAATACAACTTGCGCATAAAAATTTACCTAATGGAGAAACAACAATTTTACCAAAATTCTCAGCTTTTGTGCTGGCAAGACATGGTTTTTCGGGCGTAGCACAATTGGTATATCACGCAAAACTGCAATGGAAAGACCTTTTTCCACAACTAGCCAGATGAATTAAAAAAAAACAAAAAAAAAAAAAACGATGTTGACAGATGTTAAAACAAGCAAAGAAGAGTTCATCAGGAAACTGAATCATATTTTAATTTAGTATGGGATGGAGGGGTAATATATAACAATAATGAATATATCCGTAAATCAACACAATATTAACATTTGTCGCCATGTTTATGGAACAACTTCTCATGTCATCTCGCGGTAATAAATAAACAAATCATCACATTTGTGATTTAATGGAAAAACCGACATTACGCACTACTGTTTTATCAACATTTAGTAAATATGAGTAAACTTTTACGCAGATGTCCAATGGAAAAGCCACTAGTGATGTTTTAACCCATAAAGACCCAAACATCCACTGTCGACCAAAACCATCAACAAATCCAAACTGTCGATCTGTTAATTCTATCAATCCATGTAAATAATTGGTGTAAAATACAGTTTATCATCTTTTCATGGTCATCAGATATGAGCCATTTGGATGTTCAGAGGCTCCACTGTGAATGTAGAAACACTGTCATCTTCTACAACACTGATTCACCAGTAAAACCCATGGATTTTGATCAATGACAGTGGGTGGAGATGCTTAGTTTATGTTCAGTTCATAATATATTTGACTGAAAAAAGTCACTTTTTTTTTTAGCAGTTTTCTGTTTTTGATATAATAACCCTCAACTTTAATCTGAGCTTTTATGAATATCTACAGAATCAGTTAATTAAATTTTGGAATATACATGATTTTCATAAAATAAAAAAAACACAAAACACAGAGAGTAATATTATAAATAAATGGTGATAAATCCCTTAAGAAAAGTAAAGTATAGAGAAAATAATATTTCAGAACTGCCACAAAAGTCGCACTGGGCCCTTATAGGTTAATACTTACTACCCACATTTGAGACAACGTCCTACTTTTTGATTCTGATGGGAATACAAGAAGTTCAAGATTATACTTAGGTGTCTGCTCAGTTAATCAAATCCCAATCATAATAGCAGTGGCATTTTAGGAGGATTTAAGGCGATTTAATTGCAGAAATGGAAAAAAATAAACATTATCTCTGTGCGTTTTCATTGACAACCAAGCACATAGACTCATTGCAATATTACCCGCAATAACTGCAATATGAGCGTTTTCATCAAATTGTGCAGCCCTAGTTTTTGGCCAAACACAATTTTTTTTTAACTTAAAATTAATGGAAGAAAATGTAAATTTAGGCACACTTTCATCCATTATGTGAATAGTAGGCTGACTGAGATATAGCTGCAGGTGCATATGAGAAATAGTTTAATATTTTACCTGTTTATTTGAGTGAAAAGGCTAAAACTGAAACATTACTTAACAGACTCAAGCTCCTTTCTTCTCAGATTTTTTTGCATTTCCACTCAATAGAAAGTGGATATAAAAGCCGCTCAACACAGGTGAAACTTTAGTTCTCTTCTATGCATAGTACTATTTACTTAGTGAGGGATTACATTCAAATACAGTGCATTGTTACATTCTTCACATGCTGAAAGCCTGACCTGTCACCTGCAAAGTCTACTCTATTGTGTGTGTGTTGATTTTACAAGCTTGACACGATATCGTACTGTACGTCGCCTACAATGAGCGTCATACAAGAACATTTTAGAATTCACAGCTGAACTTTCAGGTTTTTTTATCTATGATTTGTATGAGTTGTCATGTGAGATTAATCAAATGTTTGTAACTTTAGAATATTGTGGAAATGATCAACATTAATGTGATGAATGTATGTGTGTAACCTGCTGCATTAAACTGAATGTAACCAAACTGGGTGTAGAGGGTTTGCAAGCTCAAAGTTACTTTAAAGTAATGAAATATATCAGAATTTAGTGCAAAATAGAAGTGAGAATTACACTAAACTACTTATGAAAGATTCATGCAATTAGTTAGCTGTGTTTATACAGTAAAAATGCTATAAAACACTTGAATGTAACATTTAAGAACACAATGTTAGTACAAGTTGCTCTTGCATGAGTCCCAGTGTCTCATACAAACATAAGCTTTGCCAAACATTTGGTTTTTAGCTTTGAAAAATGAAAACTCTCATAAATATATTCTATGTTGATGTGAAAATAAGTAAGTTGGTTGTGGCAGTAAATTCCCAAGAAAAAAAACACACACAAGAAAACCAACTGCTGACAAAATGTTTGATTCAGACACAAAGAAATATTAGGCTCAAACTGAGGATAAAACAACTCAGATATTTCAAGAAAGACGTCATAATAAAAATGAGAATAAAGGTGTATCGCATCTCTTTGGAGTAATTACTTTACTGTCAAGTAACTTAATGAAACTACAACTTAAAGGTTTTATTTGACAATCACTTAACATACAAAACAAATGCAGCAAACGTTTAGAAATATACAAAAGTACTGACTTTGTTAGAGGTTTTGGTAAACTCATTTTATCTCTTTCAAACTTTAACATTAGTAGGGCATATCTTTATTTCTTTATTTATTCATTATTAATTCTATTTGGTTTGTTGTATACTACTAACTACTCCCCTGGCACATTTTTTCCTCTTTGGTGTTACTTTTTATGTTCATTTTATTTGCATTGCAGTGTATGGAAGAGGATTATGGCCACTGGGGAAAAAAATTAAAAAATTAAGGTACAATGTGTATATTTTTAAGTTATTATCTGAGAAAAAAGTCAGAATTCAGAGAAAAAAGGCAATTTCTGAGATTTTTCTCATAATAATAATAATAATAATAATTTTTTTTTTAAAAATATTGGACCTAATTTTTTTTTTTTTTTTTTTTTTGCATGAGTGGCCCTAATCCTCTTCCGTAGTAGTGAGACTGTTTTTTAAGTAATATTCTAATTATCAAGCACTAATAGACTGATGCGTTTTAGGTAACTGGGAATTTTGACTACTCTCATAATAATTTTGTCTCTTTTTTGAGTATTTTCTCGAAATTTTACCACTTTATGCTCGTAATATTATGACTTTAAAACTGAAATATAATTTTGTTGAATCCTCAGTGGCTCTAATACTCAGTAGGGGTAAACCGGATCAGTATTCATAACAGAACCAGTTTCTTCATGGTCTCGGTCCACCCGGTTGTCCTTGCACCGTATGGTTCCCTCCAAGAACAGGCCTTGTGTGAAGTGTAACATGTGGTATGATGACAAAAGCCAGAATCCCCACCAGCATCAGGGCCACGGTGATAGTGACGATGGAGGCCACCACCGCATAGTAGCAGCGGTCCGAGCGGAACAACCTCCGCAGACGACCCCGGACCTGGTTGGGTGGTCTGCCCACGTCCACCACGGTGGTCGGGGGCATTCCCTGCTCCATGGCGTTCAGGTGGACGTCATCACCTGCTGTCACCTGGCTGTTCTTGACTGGCAGGGAGAGGGAGTTGAGTGTTGTGGGACTGGTGGGACTGGTGGGACTGGTGGGGGGTAGGCTCTTCAGGACCAGCTTCCCTTTGCTGCGCTTGAAGCGGATGGAGAGGGCGCGGTGCATCTCCGGGGGAAGCTTGTCGATGATGTCCTGGTTGTTTCCGAGCCGGGGCAGGTCCTTTCCGTGGCGGAGCTCCGTCACCTCCCGGCACACGGGGCAGGACAGGCTCTTGAGCTCCACGGAGGACACGTTGATCCGCGCCAGACACTCCAAGCAGAACGTGTGTCCGCATGCCAGCAGCTTTGGAGTCTTGAAGATGTTGTCATAGGAACAGAAGCAGATGGCGCACTCGGTGTCATCCACATCATCCTCAGGTGGTCTGGGTTTCTTGCGGTCGCTCTCCCCCTCCCTCCGGTCTCGTCCCCGGGCCTCCTCGCTCCGGCCCCTCCTCCTGGGCTCCCCCTGCTGCCGGTCTCTCCTGCGGCCCCGGTCTCCTCTCTCTGAGTCGATGCTCCTGGACCTCCTGGCCCTGGTGGGCTTCTCCGGCTTCTTCCAGTTATCACCCTTGTTGCTCATTCTGGGTTTGACATTTTGGACCGGTCTGCGGTTGGAGTGTCCATCTGGTCCACGTCTGTCACTCATGATGGTGGGATGATGTTAGAGGTTTGGTCTGCACCGGGTCCCCCACAACACCTGTGGAAAGGAAAACCACAGGTAAGTTTAACGTATAAAGTCCAGCTTGTTATACACTGTAAACCCCAACAAGTTAATGTAACTCAAAAAAAATTGTTGAAACTGATTACATCGAAATTTTAAGTAATGTTGCCTTAAAAAAATTAAGAAATGAGTAATGAAAACTTGAGTGTATTAAACTGAAATGCTTGATTTGAATGGAATTGCTATTTTAAGAACAACACACTAAATGTCGAGTTAATTTAACTTAAAATTTGTTCCAAAGTCAATTGTTTTGTATAATCATTAGACTTAGTGATGTGACGTTCACGAACGAATCGAATCTTTTGAACGGGTCTTTGAAATGAACGATGGGAACCGAGTCTTTGTAAAGAGCTGTTCATTTTTTTTTTAAGGAGGGAGTGTCCGATTGCCTGTCAATTTAGCGTCACTGGGGAGGCACTGGGCAGGAGGAGAATGTTCGAGCAGGAAAAAAAAAAGAGTTTACACACATTTATTGTTTTTGTTTTGAGGGAAAATGCACAACAGGTGTTCAGGTATTTAAGTAATTGCGGTGATTAATCACTGTTTTGTTTTGTGCAATTTTTTCCGTATGTTTACACACATTTATTGTTCTTGTTTTGAGGAGAATAAAATGTTATTTCATAAGAAAATGTTTTATTTTCTTCTTCATTTTTAGGCTACAGACTAGTCCACATAATGTACCATGATGTTTTTTGTCAAATTCCAGCATTTGCCTAATGTCACCTCTCATGTCATGTATTTAGCCCACACATTTGAACGAACTATTCTTTTTTACGGTAAGATAATATTTACTGCCGCGCCAATTAAACACCTTTAAAATGTAATGTCAATCATCACATGTAGCCTATTTAGTCATTAAAACATTGGTGTTTCAAAATAATGCAAAGCACATAAAAGAGCCAGTGTTTTGAACGGCTCTTTTCAGTGAACGGCTCCTGATTGAACGGCTCCCTTCAAAGAGCCAAAAGTCCCATCACTAGTACAAAGTCCAGCTTGTTATACACCATAGGTGTCAAACATGCGGCCCGGGGGCCAAATCCAGCCCCCCAAAGGGTCCAGTCCGGCCCTTGGGATGAATTTGTGAAATGCAAAACTTACACTAAGATATTAACAGTCCTTTTAGTTCAGGTTCCACATTCAGAACAATTCAATCTACAGTGGGCAGGACCAGTCAAATACTATCATAATAACATATAAATAATGACAACTCCAAATTTTTTTCTTTGTATATGTAAATATTTTCATGTATTTACACTAAAACAAAGTATAATTTGACAAAAAATGTGAATAATCTGAACAAATATAAACAACCTTAAATGTCTTAAGAGAAGTAAGTGCAATTTTAACAATATTCTGCCTGTTAGTAAATGTTTTGTGTATTTGTAGATCCACTGTGATCTGTAAGTTATAATGTACATGTGTAAATGATAAACTGAGGCAGAATATTGTTAAAATTACACTTATTTTTTCAGTTTGTTCGTGTTATTCACATCTTTTGAAAGGATAGTTTGTAGATATAAACCTTTTCATAATGTAAATTTACTTTTTTTGCTCTAAAACATAGAGAAAAGTTTGGAGTTGACATTATTTATTTATATATTATTATGTTATTATTTTACTGGTTTGGCCCACTTCAGATCAAATTTAGCTGAATGTGGCCCCTGAACTAAAATGAGTTTGACACCCCTGTTATACACTGTAAACCCCAATACGTTAATTTAACTCAAAAAATAGTTGAAACTGATTACATCTAAATTTTAAGTAATGTAACTCTAAACCTGTTGCCTTAAAAAATTTAAATAATGAGTAATGAAAACTTGAGTGTATTAAACTTAAATGCTTGATTTGAATGGAATTGCTATTTTAAGTACAACACACTAAATGCCAATTTAATTTAAGTTAAAATTTGTTCCAATGTCAGTTGTTTTGTATAATCATTAGACTTAATATCATCACTTCATTGGACTCAATTCCAAGTTGATTTAAATTCAAATCTTCTGCAATATGAATTTCTTTGCATAATATATTGTAGCATGGATGGAAATTAGGCAGGGAGTTAGCTTAACCCTTTCATGTATAGTGGTCACTATAGTGGGCAGCTGTTCAAAGGGGTTCTCTTTTATGTTCATGGGTTTTGTTGTTTTAGTTCCATTTCAGCCAATACAGTGGACACATCATCCCATACACTGCAATTCATAGCATTACTGTAAATTTGCTGTTCCAGATAAACCTGATCTGCAGTAACATGTTTGAGTGTAAAAAAAAAAAAAAAAAAAAAAAAAAAGCTAATTGTTATTAAACTGTAATTAACAGTTTTTTGTTTTTGTTTTTTTTTTTTAACAAAAAGTTTTGGGTTTTTTTGGATATTATCTCCATGCAGGTATTGTTGAAATGTGAGAAAACGTCAAATTAGCAGCATTAAAAATGTTTTTTATCTCATAGTTTTCACACAGTATATCAGTAAATACATGTTTCTTTGCTTCTAAAATTAAAT